>NC_134897.1:45151461-45161461 GCF_041734735.1 Babylonia areolata
GTGTAACACTGCCCGTATCTTCTTCTTCTTCTTCTTCTTCTCTCTCTCTCGCTCACCATCGCCCACCCACGTTCTCTCTCTCTCTCTCTCTCTCTCTCTCTGTATAATATATATATATATATATATATATATATATATATATATATATATATATCCCTCACTCTGCTGTGAGGAGGGTGATGAACTGGTAAAAATTTGCCAGAGGAAAAGCACATTTGAAATGAACAATCGCGTAATACATGCATGTAGGTATGAATGCTTGCAGATATGTAAGTCTGTGCATATGCGCGAAGTAGTAGTAGTAGTAGTAGTAGTAGTAGTAGTAGTAGTAGTAGCAGCAGCAGCTGCTGCATCAACAGTAGTAGTGATAGCAAAGATGTAGTAGTAGTGGTGGTAGTAGTGGTAGTAGTAGTACCACCACCACCACCACCACCAACAGTAGTAGTGATAGTAACGATGCAATGGTAGTAGCAGCAGCAGCAGCAGCAGTAGTAGTAGTAGTAGTAGTAGTAGTAGTAGTAGTGGCTGTTGCTGCCACCTCTCGTGTGGTTGTTGATGCGTTCAGCTGAATGTCCTTCACTTCCCACAGGCAGACAGACAGGAAAAGAGACATACAGAACCTGATACACGGAAAGAGACTGAAGATACAGTCGTGCTAAAGACAGACAGTGACAGAGAGGTGTGTGTAACAAAGAAAAACAAACAAAAAAAGTAGGTCAAGCCAACCTCCTCCCTCCCCAAACCTCCCTCTACCTACTCCCGCCCCCTCTCCCCGCTCTCCCCCCCCCCCCCCCCCCCCCAGCACTTCTCTCTCTCTCTCTCTCTCTCTCTCTCTCTCTCTCTCCCACAACCCCAAACCTGCCCTCGCGATCGCCGCTGTTCAGATTGCAGTCACCATCACCTGCTGTTTTGAATTATATCAGAGAGAAACGTGCAACAAAAGGCCGTTGGCTGTGAAAACAAAAAGTTCCGAAGTTCGGTTAAGAGTGAACAGCAAGAACAGAGTTTCTTTTGTTGGCGTTTGAGATCTAACAAAAGAGCCCCAGACCTACTGTCATTATCAGTGAGCGATGGCTTTTACTAGTTTTTATTTATTTATTTATTTATTTGTTTGTTTATTTACTTATTTATTTACTTTTTAAGAAAATGTAATGGAGCAGGAATGAAATGAGTGTTATATTTGTTGAATGCAGGCAGCTTCGTCAGATTTGTCATGCCATTCAATCGGCTTGAATTAAACTCTCTGTCTGTCTCTTTCTCTGTCTGTTTGTCTGCCTCTCTCTGTTTATATATATATATATATATATATATATATATATATATGTGTGTGTGTGTGTGTGTGTGTGTGTGTGTGTAAACAGAGAGAGAGAGAGAGAGCAGTAAAGGGCCAGACCTGGCAACCTTTTTTGTTTGTTGTAGATTAGCACTTACACCATTATGTCTCATCAAATTATGATAAAAAAACACATCAAAATAAAGACAATAGCACATAAAATGCCATCACATATGTGTGGAATGGGCCAAAATGTTGCCGAATCAGCAAAAAACAGCAATTCACACCAAAGTGTCTCAGAAACAAATGACTTTACCAATCATTTTTTTTATTTTTTTATTTTACCAGTTAGTCCCAGTTCTTGAATTTTGTGCATGCATATCACTGTTGCTTGACTCCTTCAGTGGATTTTGGCCTTCCATAAGTTGATCGCTAAATGGATGGGGGGTGGGGGAGAGGGTACATAGATTATTACATGTCTATACTTTGTAGCTTCACATGCATGCACGGAAATGATCAACACACATTGAAGAAGTGCCACACCAAGCTTCATGGCAATCCGTGCATTTGTTTAAGAGTTATGATATTTTTAGATGACTGTCAATGCCGAAAACGCAAATTGTGAGAAATCAGGTTGTAAAGTTCGATAAACACTCATAGACAATATTTATAAGATACATTGGTGTGCTGGTGCAAAATGTTGAATTATGCATTGTGATATGTCTGTCCAGCATGTTTTAACTGCATTTGCATGGGATTTTTACCTAAAACTGCCCTGCACCATATTGCAACCCCTCCTCCATTTCAAGCTGTGCAAGTGCCTGGCGTTCAGCTAGGTGACGTGCATGTCTTGCTTCCTTGACCAAAGCTTCTGAAGCTTTCTCAGCTCTTCTGACCCTCTTTCTATTCTGCTGCTGCAAGTGGAAAGCCTGCTTTTCAGTAATCTGAAGCTCAAGATTGATCAGTTTTGCAGCAAAAGACTCTGATCCAGCGTTGAACTGGCAAACAGCCGTCTGCACAGCACTTAGCAGCCGTGGTCTCGCAACAAACACATTCTTTGGGCAGTAAACCCAGATCAGATTGTTCAAACTCGTGTGCATTTTGAGTTGCCCCTGTCATCATCCTTTCCAGCAAACTCTCACCTGACATCCTGTGGTAGATGTGATTGATGTGTTGAGAAACATCTCTGGATAGCCAGGTAGATATAGTGTCCGGACCATGTCTTGGCATTTCTGCACCCAAAGCTTCTGCCTTGTTGAAGATGCACCAGCTGTCAGCACCCCTTGGACAACTGTTATGATGAGGATCATCATCTGTGGAGATGGAGTGGAAGAAGCTGGCCCAAATAGCATCTTTCATTGCTATCGGGTTCCCAATGTTTTGGCGAATGGCCCGGCCATAATACTTCTGAAGCTTGCTGGCTTTGGCATTGGTTAGGCGTCCCTGACCTTTCCCCCCAATCTTGTGATCCACCATTGCCTTCCTCAGTGATGTGTCCATTCTTTTGTCAGCATGGTTCACACAGTCCAGCTTCTCAATGGGGTGGTCAGGTCCATAGGGCTGCAGTCGCTCTAGTGCAGCAAAAGTACTGGCATCTCCGTCGCTGAGAATGCTCTTGTAGCGCATGTTGTAGCGTTTGATAGAACGCATCCAAATTCTTCTTGCTGCCTCTGCTTCCATGGCCTTTGATGAACCAGTGAAGTTTGCATCACAGTCTGCATGGTTGTTCAGCCATTGCTCCATCTCTGGAGTGTCCCTGCCTAATCTGGTTCTTGCAAGGCTGCAGGAATGGCAGAAAATTGGATAGCACTTCAAAGTCTATCACAAGTCCTGTCTGAGTTTCAATGGCAACACCAACACCATGATGTGATGAAAATCCCCTCTTCTGCCATGTTCCATCATAACTGACTGTAATGTCCAGCACATTATCACTGTCCACGCTGGGATAGGCAGAACGAATCAGCTCCGCTACTGACTGCAGCTGCTCAGCTGCAGCTGTTTCACATGCATCTTGTATCTTTTTCTGGTGCCTGCTAAAAGTTTTTTGATGCATTGTCTCTGTTCCCAAAACTGTCTTCATAGCCTCTAGTGCTTCATGACCTTTTCCAATTTGTGTGGCATACAGAGTCATGCTAGTATTGATTTCAAATGGAACATCAAGTCTTTCAATGTCACCAACTCTTGGGGAAGAATACACAAAGTCACTGTCATAGCTACAACTACACTGCAGATGTAGAGATTCAGCAAATCCCATGGGTTGTGCACCCCCCTTCACCACTGTCAGGCAGCCTGCTGTCATACACTCAGGACACACCACCAAAGTCATCAGCTTGTTCAGTTGCCCCATGTCCACAATGCACCAACTGCCAGACTTATCTTCTGTAGGCGGAGTGTTTCCACCTGAAGAAGTGCTTGGTTGTGGTTCAGCATCGCTGGACACTGCTGGAGAAGGAGGAAGGAGTGAAGACGGCGTGGCAGACTTCATCAGGTCCAGCTTCCTTTTGGCTGCTACTGGCTTGGATTCAGGTGTAGCACTGGATAAACAAAGAAGCAAATGCATAACTACCAATTCAAATGCATAGGCCTATTGTATAGACTATTTTCACACACACACACACACACACACACACACACACACACACACACACACACACACAAGATACTCAAAGTAAAAATGAATGCACACACACAAACCTTGAGAAAAAAAATGTTTTGTGTGTAAATTATAAACACCCACACAACATGACCAGCTTGAATTTACACACACACACACACACACACACACACACTCGTGACACACACACATTGAGGAAAAAAAAGAAAAAAAGATTGAGGTGATGAGGTCAGTCCTGACAGCTACAGGGACCAACACTTAGAAAAAAAAATTGCAGTGAAAGAAGTTCGACTCAAATGCCAAACGTTTTTTGTTTCCAATGACTGAATGAGCAATCAATGGGCCAAGCCACACATGCAAGATTCACAGTCATAGTAAAGTTTGAACATACCTTTCATTCTCTGGGTCACAAGTTGACTCCTGGTCGTTCTTTTTCCACCTCTTTGCTGCAGCTGCACGATTCAGCCACTGGCGATACTTCTTGCCACTTTTCCTCTTTGATTTTTGATCAGAAACGGACGACATTGTCGAAAATAATATCAAAATTGGAATTGCGTGTTGAGCAGAGCGACACAGACGCTTTCTTCGTCAATTCTCGGGTTCCCGTCGTAAAGTTCCGTGACTAGTGAAACCAGTTTCGGGCAGCTTCAGCCTCGGTTCGGCAATGCGTACACACATATTGATTGGTCGGCTGGCTTGACCTAAAACCGAAGCGCAACTCGGCGCCTACAAAATCCCAAAGACACTGGAGGGAAATGAAGAACACTTTTATTAACTCGTGCAATATACCAATATACAATGTCTGTTTGGTGACGGCCAAATTTCCAAGGTCAACAGAGCCCTGGTTCAGGCCCGCCAACCCCCCCCGGGAAAAATTACCCACAGAAAGTATGACCCGTGATACCAACGGTGGTGGAAAACAGCAGTCTAGTACCAAGACTAAACGAATTGTTTTCAACGAGGCATGGTGGTGGTATCTGGCTGTATCTTAGTGGATTAATCTTTCATCACCAAAGCGAGAGCATGAAGGATGAAAGAGAGAGAGAGAGAGAGAGAGAGAGAGACAGAGAGACAGAGAGACAGAGACAGACAGACAGACAGAGACAGAGACAGACAGACAGACAGACAGAGAGAGAGAGAGAGAGAGAGAGAGAGAGAGAGAGAGAGAGAGAGAGAACACGGGGAACAGTACTCCTGATGTTCTCCTGTCTTGTAATTTGCGCCTTTCTGTGGGTCATAAATTACGTGATGGGTTATTTTTACACCGAGAAAGAAAGAGTATCGGAAAGGAATGAGACTCCAAAGGAAGTGTATACTTGGATTTGTCAGTTGTGGAATAATTTACGTGCTCTGCATATATATTCCCATGGTATCACATGGTGTTTTGTAGGTATTAAGTTCTCAGTGCCTGTCTTTGGTCATAAATTCCCCACAGGGTCAACGGCAGAGGGTGATTCTGTCCGGTACCTGGCGTTCACCTGCTTTTATTCCCCGCAAGCCTTGTTCTCTTTATCAAGAAAATATATTCACAAAACTGCCCCTTCCTATCTCTGCGGCTGCCTTCACCTCTACACTCCATCTCCCTCACTACGATCGGCTTCGGATCCACTCTGTTTACGCATACCCATATTCAAACACTTGACTGTTGGCCGCCGTTCTTTCTCTGTCTCTGGACCTTGCAATTGGAATGAACTTCCTCTTTCGCTTCGTCAAGTCTCCACACTCAGCTCTTTCAAGTCTGGCCTTAAATCCTACCTCTTCCCAAAAAAGCCTCCCTTGCCTGCCCCTTCCTTGTCTTCAGTTTCTCCAGTTTTAGAGTTATGCATGCGTGTGAATGACTGGTGCGAAAGCGCTTTGATTTGTCTCTGCACAAGATTCAGCGCTATATAAATACCATTATTATTATTATTAAGAGAATCACATCTACTTTTTTCCACCACGGAATTTTGTTGTAGACACGAACAGAGACAGACAGAAAGAGACACAGAGATAGTTTGACAGAGACAAACACAGCGCCAGAGACAGAGAAAGACAAGCAGATAAAGGCAAAAACAGAGACGGAGAGACAGACAGAGGCAATGACAGAGACAAAGAGACCGAGACAAAATCAGAGGCAGAGGGGAAGAGTGCAAACATAGTGCGGCACTATCGCTGTTTGTCATTGGCAAGGCAAACTATTCATCTCCACGGAGCGGAACTTCAATCCAGCATAAGTGACGGATCCCACACACATGTAACAAGGCACGCCGTTCTGGCCCAGGACCACCTGACGTGTCTCAATCACCCGCTCAAGTGGGGATCAGCAGCAGAAAATCGTTCTAAAGGGAGGCTATTTGGTTGTAAATTACCTCCCATTTTGACAGCGTGCTGATTGGATGAGGGGTGTTATCCCCTAGCTGGCGGCTGGCCTTCAGAAAAGGAGGTCAAGGTGGCGCTGAACGGGCGATGATGGAAGAGTTCAACTTTGTTATCTTAATGTCTCTCTTGGTTGAAAAATCAAAGCATGATTTGTGCTCCTTGTGCTGTCTGCTCCCATCCTACCCTTCTTGTTGGGGGATGGAATCCTGCCAGCAGACGGTAGGTGTCACGGAAGCATTATATGGAGCACTTGTTAGGCTTCTTCTGTTGATTTAGACACAGAGCAGAAACGCATCCTGGTCTGTGTTATCATTAACGATACTACTTCTAACAAACAGTTGTCTGTTGATTTCCTTTCTGAGGCTGAGAAACTTTTAATGATTAAAATAAAGTATTTATGAACCACATACATCCAAAAACACAAAACACTATCACAATCATGCCATTCGAAGTGGACTGTTTTTCTCTCAACACTCGGAGTCGCCTTGGCAGAATCGATTTGGCGTTGAACTTATCATCCAGTATCTCCAGTCGTCAGGGTTCGATACCCGGTCTAGGCCTGGTGCTACGTCCTTGGGAAAGGCTCTTACTCCCATTTCCCTCAATCCACCCAGGACTGAACAGGTACCTGACTTGTTTGAGCGAGGTTATAACGGCGGAGGGAGAGGACTGGGCCCAGCCTTACTATGCGGAGCCACAGACACTGTGGATATGAAACCACTGCCCCAAAACTAAAGGCCGTGAAAAAGGTTATGGGACATGTAACTTTTTGATTTTAACCACAACATTGGGGGGTCGTATTGTCATGCTTTTCGTGACAAAACATATTACCTTGCCCACGTGGACGAGGGGGTGATATCGGAAGTTCATGAACTCATGTCGTCCGGCGTACACAGGGCAGTGGTAGAGTTGTCACGAAACGCATGGCACAATGACTCCCAAATATTGTGGTCGGAAGTTATAAAACTAAGATGAAATGAAAAGGAACTTCAGGAACTAGTGATGGCCACACTTTCGTCGACCAAAAAGAGAAGAGGAAAAAAAGAAAAGAAAAGAAAAAGTTTGTGTCTGGCCTGAAGTTCCGTTATGGGTAGGTGTTCAATATGTTTCATACGCATGTCGAATGGTTATGGTAGCCCAGTGGTTTCTGGGAAATGTTCGCAGTATCAAATGAATTACACAATGAACATACACAGGACCGAAATGAGACACATACCTATCACTTTCCATCAAAACAATCTGTAAATGTATCAATGCATGATAAAAAAAAGGGTGTTACAACATCATAATACTTCACTGGCGCGATTATTATTCAAATTAGTAATAATAGATCCGAATAGCTCACAAATAAAACATCAAATGTGAACCCGATAAATATCCTCACAATATCTTCACATGAACTGAATGGAATATATAGATTTCGTTGTCACCCCAGAGCAGTATTGTAAAGACAGCAACAGAGGTTGACCATGTGACGAAAAAGAAAAAAGAAAAAAAGAAAGGGACTAGGAAACATGCATGGATGTGGGAAACCTCCCGTGCACATCCGACAGCACTTGTTGACCACGTCAGTTCCTCCATTCATGCACCAAGGTCTAGACTCTCCGAGTCAACAGACCCGTGGACATCAAGTTGAGTCATGACTTGACGAAACTGGATCTGCTTCCGGAGGTAACACGAGAACAGGACCGACATTTTGCCGTGCGACCACACACATATAGTTGAGTGGATGGCATAGCAGGTCTTGGTCAATCTGGTTTGATAGTCAGAAGGATCTCCTCTCTCTCTCTCTCTCTCTCTCTCTCTCTCTCTCTCTGTCACGGAAAGTTACGTGCATGCTCGTGAATGTGAATTGATAAAAAAACAATACAGTCAATGTTACTGAAGAGTTCACCCCGTTTCTGTCATAGTCGTTGTTATTCCATCTTTAGTTCTGTCTCTTCTTTTCTGTCTCTGTGTCTCTTTGTCGAAGAAAATTAAAAGGAAAAAAAAGTCCAACGCTTTGACCACTCGGCGATAACACCCGTCATGTAAGCCATGCCTTCCCGAACTATTCATGACCTGTCAACCTCACACTAAGCCTGACGGAACTATTGTACGAGCCCACCAATCCCCACGAGACAAACTGGAGACGGGTTTTATGGTCTTTGATAGCAATAACATGGGAAGGGGGGAGGGTGGAGGCGGGTGGAGGTGGGGTGGCGGGGAGGGGGCAATAGCGACTTGGGACCAAGGCTTGTACTAATGAATGACATTGAAGCAGACCAGGTCTTATCTGACTGGATACCCTTGGAGTGGTCTTCCATCAAGTTCAAACTGAAGTATGACGTCATAGTAAAGTACATGGACTGTCGTGGCGTCCCCCAAGGAATAAAAAAAGACTTTAATCTCGTCCTTGAGTGGTGAGAGTTATATTGAACGGATTATTTCTCCATCAGTCAGACAATAAGCTGGAAAGCAACTTGACGCATCGATCTGCCCCGGCTTTCAGTTGTAGAAGTATTTACGCACTTAAGTGGTATTCACATGGTGCTGCGTGGTATTACGCGCTTTCCGTCTTTCTGTGGTCATATGCTACCAACGGGGCCAATAGCATACAGTGGAGCTACACAGTATCTGGTATCGGTGTGTATTTGGTTTGAAGGAAGGTGGCAGAATGGGTAAGACGTTCATCTGTCAATACAACGTCCGTGAGAGTGTGTGGGTCTGATCCATGCTGTCGCGCTTTATGATCGGAAGAAAAATAAAAGATAGTTAACACTGTCAATGTTAGGTAATACTGCACACAAAGCACTGTTAATGCTAGGTAATACTGCACACACAGCACTGTTAATGCTAGGTAATACTGCACACAAAGCACTGTTAATGTTAGGTAATACTGCACACACAGGACTGTTAGTGTTAGGTAATACTGCACACACAGGACTGTTAGTGTTAGGTAATACTGCACACACAGGACTGTTAATGCTAGGTAATCATGCACACAAAGCACTGTTAATGCTAGGTAATACTGCACACAAAGCACTGTTAATGCTAGGTAATACTGCACACAAAGCACTGTTAATGCTAGGTAATACTGCACACAAAGCACTGTTAATGTTAGGTAATACTGCACACAAAGCACTGTTAAAGCTAGGTAATACTGCACACAAAGCAATGTTAATGCTAGGTAATACTGCACACAAAGCACTGTTAATGCTAGGTAATACTGCACACAAAGCACTGTTAATGTTAGGTAATACTGCACACAAAGCACTGTTAATGCTAGGTAACACTGCACACAAAGCACTGTTAATGCTAGGTAATACTGCACACAAAGCACTGTTAATGCTAGGTAATACTGCACACAAAGCACTGTTAATGCTAGGTAATACTGCACACAAAGCACTGTTAATGTTAGGTAATACTGCACACAAAGCACTGTTAATGCTAGGTAATACTGCACACAAAGCACTGTTAATGCTAGGTAATACTGCACACAAAGCACTGCTAATGTTAGGTAATACTGCACACAAAGCACTGTTAATGTTAGGTAATACTGCACACACAGCACTGTTAATGCTAGGTAATACTGCACACAAAGCACTGTTAATGCTAGGTAATCATGCACACAAAGCACTGTTAATGCTAGGTAATCATGCAAACAAAGCACTGTTAATGCTAGGTAATCATGCACACAAAGCACTGTTAATGCTAGGTAATCATGCACACAAAGCACTGTTAATGCTAGGTAATCATGCACACAAAGCACTGTT
>NC_134897.1:45181461-45188961 GCF_041734735.1 Babylonia areolata
GCTGTCTTCAGAATGCTGTCTACGGAATACTGGTTGGAGACGGCTGGAGACGGCTGGTCGCCAGTGTGAACACTTCTCGCCTTGCACGCATGGCGGGAATGTAGAAAATGGCTTGCGCACAATTCTCGGCCAGTTGCTGTTCGATACTGGCAGTCACTGGATGGGTTTAGTGTGAATCAAGTGTGAATCAAGCTCTTCGTCTCTGTCTTGTCTCTCTGTTCTTATCTGTCTATAGCCTATTTAAGTCTGCCTCTCTCCGTCTCCGTATCTGTCTTTTTGGTTTCTGTATGTTAAGCTATGTCCCTGTCTCTGTCTCTGCAGTTTGTCGAGTCTCTTTCAACTCGCCTGACAAAGCCTGTCATCTGTTTTTTGTCTCCTGTTTGTCTCCATGTCTGTCTGATGTCCCACCCCCATTCTGTCTGTTTGTCTCTGTCTGTTGCTGCCTTAATTCTTTTGGGTTTTTTTTTTCTTTCTGTCTCTTAAATCCTTTCCCTCCTCTCTTACATCTCCCTCTTCTGATTCACTCACTCACTCGCTCACTCAATCCCGCTTTGCTTTTCAGTCCACGTGGTACTTTGACAGCTGGCCACTGAGTTAGGTGTGATAAAACTGCATCAAGTGATGTTTCATTGACATAAAAAGCTTGATCCCCCACGCCCCCACACACACACACACCCAAACTTTTTAATTTTTTTCATTCGGGTTAATCTGCGCGGGTGGAGGGTGCAAACCTCCTTTTTGGTGATAAATCCTTCAAGAGCAACGTGATTTAATGTGCAATGCGTTTCGTTCTGTCTGCCTGTCTGTCTGTCAGTTTCTGTTTCTGTCTCTCTGTGTCTCTCTGTCCATCTGTCTCTGTCTCTGTCTCTCTCTTACTCTCTGTCAGTCTGCCTGCCTGCCTGTCTGTCTCTCTGTCTCTCTGTCCATCTGTCTCTGTCTCTCTCTTACTCTCTGTCACATTGTCAGGTCAGGTCATTAGATCTGCTACTGGTAACCTGTAATCCAGTACAACCTGTTCAGGGTCGGGTTGCCGACGACTAAACCGGCACTTCCACCGCTCCCTTCTGGGACTGGTGAGGCGGGTGGCTAGACACCCTTATGGAGATCCATAAAAAGGCGTCGGCTCAGGAGAGCCACCAACGGCCATCTAGCTCCACTGTGCTGTGTGCATGCCACACGCAGTTGGCCCCCGGGGTGTGTCTACCCATGTATGCGAAGTCTGGATCCGGCAGAATCTGCGAAAGAAACCTATCGGTTCAACGGAGAGGAAGGCGGTTACAGCAACGCACTATGGAGTGCAGAGAGCAAGATGAGACACCGAAAGGATATCTTGGTCATCCACTGCATCCGTGCTCATCCTCCAGTCGTCTCGACTTAGTCTTGCCACTGGAAATTGGTGGACCCGGACGAGAGAGTGAGGTCGACGTTGCGCAACTCCTCTTCACTTTAAACAAACTCATCGCGCAAGGCATCAGTCATCCAAAATGACCTTTCATCCTTCATCATTTCATCACCCCCAAGTCCTGTGGCGACAGGCGAGCGACGAAACGACAGGTGTGGGTACACTGGCAGTCGCAGCCGCAGACCTGCACGCAGGCGGCTCAGGCCATAGGGTCGTTCTTCGTCGACAGGAGCAGCGATGGAGCTCGGCAGCCGTCTGAGCGTCTGAGCAGCCCTCTTTAGGAATGCACTGCTCACCTCCCTGGCATGAGGAAGGGGCTAGAAAAGGTGCCCTAAAAATTGCCTGCTCCATATCACCCTGGCCAGCATACCGCGGCTGGCGGGGACCCTACATCAGCGGTCGAAACAAAAAGAAAGAAAAGAAAAAAACAAGGATCGTTCCTCTCACCATTGGTGCTTGGAACATAAGGACTCTCCTGGACAGAGATAACGCAGACAGACCCCAAAGGAGAACAGCACTAGTTGCATCCGAACTCGCCAGATACAACATCGACATCGCAGCCTTGAGTGAGACTCGGCTTGCAGGCGAAGGCGAGCTCTGTGAACGGGGATCTGGTTACACCTTCTTCTGGAGTGGACGAGGAAGCAAAGAGCGACGTGAGGCTGGCGTTGGTTTTGCAGTAAAAACAGCACTTGTCAGCAAGCTAGCTGGAATCCCAAAGGGAGTCAACGATAGGCTTATGACCATGAAACTCCCACTGGCATCTGGCCAGAAGCACCTCACCATTGTCAGTGCCTACGCCCCAACCATGACCAACCCGGATGAAGTGAAGGCGAAGTTCTACGAGGACCTTCACTCTGTCATTGCTGCCATCCCTAAAGCAGACAAGCTCATCATTCTTGGGGACTTCAATGCTAGAGTTGGCTCTGACTACATCTCCTGGGATGGAGTGATTGGAAAGCACGGTGTGGGCCACTGCAACCCAAATGGATTGCTTTTGCTTCAGACCTGTGCAGAGCACGAACTGCTGATAACCAACACAGTTTTCTGCCTCCCTACCCGTAACAGGACGTCATGGATGCACCCTCGCTCAAAGCATTGGCATCTCATCGATTATGTCATCGTCAGGAAAAGGGATAGGCAAGATGTACGTGTAACAAAGACCATGTGCGGCGCCGAGTGTTGGACAGACCATCGCCTTGTAGTCTCGAAGCTGAATATTCGAATCCAACCCAAGAGACGCCCCCAAGGCCAGAAGGCTCCAAAACGGCTCAACATCGCTAAGCTGAAAAGCATCACCATCAAACAGTCCTTTGTGGAGCTGCTGGAAGATCGTCTGGAATCCGCCTCTCTGGACAACCAGAATGTGGAGTCTGACTGGAGGACCCTGCGTGAGCTGATCTATAGTACAGCTTCAGAGACCCTTGGACCCATGACCAGAAAGCACAAAGACTGGTTTGATGAAAACTGTGATGAAATCAAGCAGCTTCTGGATGAGAAACGCCGTCTGCATCAAGCCCACCTGAGCAACCCAAAGTCCACATCAAAAAAGGATGCATACAATGCCATCCGCAGGACTGTTCAGCAAAAGTTACGCCAGATGCAGGATAAGTGGCTGAGTGACAAAGCTGATGAGATCCAGGGATATGCTGACAGGCACGATATGAAGAGGTTCTATGATGCCTCAAAAGAAGTCTACGGCCCCACATCCTCAGGATCATCCCCCCTCCTCAGTGCAGATGGGAATACCTTGATCACCGAGAAGGAGAACATTCTCGAACGATGGGCTGAGCACTTCAACAGTGTCTTAAATCGCCCTTCCTCCATAAATGATGAAGCCATAGACCGTCTCCCACAAGTCCCCACCAACGAAGCACTGGACGATCCGCCAACACTTCTTGAGACCCAGAAAGCAATCCGTCTGCTATCCAGTGGCAAAGCACCTGGCTCAGACTCCATACCAGCAGAGGTCTACAAGGATGGAGGCACTGTGCTGACTGAGAAGCTTCATCAGCTGTACTCACTCATGTGGAAAGAAGAGACGATCCCCCAGGATTTCAAAGATGCATCTATCATTCACTTGTACAAGCGAAAGGGGAACCGGCAAGCCTGTGATAACCATCGGGGCATTTCCTTGCTCTCCATCGCAGGCAAGATACTTGCCAGGATCCTACTTAACCGCCTCACAGCACACCTTGACCAAGGTCATTTGCCTGAGAGCCAATGTGGATTCCGGAAAGAGCGCAGAACCACTGACATGGTGTTTGCTGCAAGGCAGCTGCAAGAGAAATGTCAGGAGCAAAATGCTGATCTGTTCTCCACCTATGTCGACCTCACTAAGGCCTTCGACACCGTGAGTAGAGAGGGACTGTGGAAGATCATGGCCAAGTACGGATGCCCTCGGAAATTTATTTCCTTGGTCAGCCAATTCCATGAAGGCATGCAGGCTCGAGTCCAGGACAATGGTGAAACATCTGCTCCTTTTGCTGTCACAAATGGTGTCAAGCAAGGCTGCGTCCTGGCTCCAACGATGTTCAGCCTCATGTTCTCTGCAATGCTTACTGATGCCTTCAGAGATGGCGATGTTGGAATCGGCCTAAAGTACCGAACAGATGGCAAGCTGTTTAACCTCAGAAGGCTTCAAGCAAAAACGAAGGTCATGACAGACATCATCAGAGACTTTTTGTTTGCTGATGATTGTGCCCTCAACGCTGGATCTGAAGCTGACATGCAACTCAGCGTCGACAAGTTTGCCACTGCCAGCAGGAACTTCGGCCTTACCATCAGCACGAGGAAAACTGAAGTTCTCCATCAGCCAGCCCCAGGGAAACCCTACGTTGAGCCCAACATCACAGTCAACAGTCAGAGACTCAGTGCGGTGGAGCGGTTCACATACCTTGGCAGCACACTGTCACGAAATGCGACCATCGACGATGAAGTGAACGTCAGGATTGCAAGAGCAAGCGCAACTTTTGGTAGACTCAATGCAAATGTCTGGAACAGAAGAGGCATTAGTCTTGAGACCAAGCTAAAGGTCTACAGAGCAGTAGTTCTCCCCACACTACTGTACGCCTGCGAAACTTGGACAGTGTACCAACGACATGCCAAGAAGCTGAACCACTTCCACACAACATGCCTAAGGAAGCTACTGAACATCAAGTGGCAAGATAAGACCCCAGACACAGAGGTGCTCGCAAAAGCCACCCTTCCCAGCATCTTCACCATCCTGATGCAGTCCCAGCTTCGCTGGGCTGGACACGTGGCGCGCATGCCAGACCATCGGCTGCCCAAAAGGCTCTTCTATGGCGAGCTGCAACAAGGGAAGAGATCACACGGAGGTCAGAAGAAGCGCTTCAGAGATACTCTGAAAGTCTCTCTGAAAGCGTTTGATATCAACCCTGACTCCTGGGAGGAATCTGCAGTGGACCGTGACAAATGGCGCGCTGCTGTGCACAAAGGCGCCAGGTTGTGCGAGGCCAACAGGACTGCTGCAGCTGTTGAGAAGAGGCAGGCCAGAAAGTCACGGGCAAACAAGCTCCCTGACAATGATATGCCTGTCTTTGTCTGCCCCAACTGTCAGCGAACATTTCGTGCGCAGATTGGACTATTCAGCCATCTGCGCACTCACAGATAGATTCATGAGCATCCTTCCCCCCACCACACCACCACCCTCCCCCCATCCCCCATCTGGATGACAACGATGGTCATCATCGATCTCGATGGACACACCACCACCACCACCACTCTCTGTCAGTCTGCCTGCCTGCCTGTCTGTCTCTCTGTCTCTCTGTCCATCTGTCTCTGTCTCTCTCTTACTCTCTGTCAGTCTGCCTGCCTGCCTGTCTGTCTCTCTGTCTCTCTGTCCATCTGTCTCTGTCTCTCTCTTACTCTCTGTCAGTCTGCCTGTCTGTCTCCCTGTCTCTCTGTCTGTATTTCATAGCTGTTTCTTTCCTTATCGACGTGCAGTGCTGTTCATTCTTACAGTATGTTCATTCTTTCCACCTGCGTATTTTGTATTTCTTTCTTTCTTTTAATTTCTTACTTTTTTGTTTGTTTGTTTGTTTCTTTGTTTCTTTCTGTCCTTATTTCTAACGAGCTCTGAATCGGTCTGCTTGTCCTAACATCTTTCTGTCAGTAAGTTGCTCTTTTTTGTTTTGGATGTTTTTGGGGTTTTTTTGTTTCGTTTTTTTTTTGTGTGTTTTTGCTTTTGCTTTTTTTGTTTTGTTTTGTTTTGTTCATTCGTTTTTGTCTTTTTTCCATTTCATTAATCTATCATTGTTATTCAGCATTACAGTGTGATTTTGAAACATTTTGTCTTGCTTCGCAAGCTAGTTTATATTGTTTATGTTTGATTGCTTTTTTTGTTGTTGTTGTTGTCGTTGCGTTTTGTTTGTTTGTTTCGTTTTGTTTTGTTTGCTTTTGTTGTTCTTGGGGGGAAAGAGGGGGTGGCATTATAAGGTATTATAATCGTCACGAAGCAATACGTTTTCACAAATGTAATTATCACTCTGTCACGAAACGCTTAATCATCAAACACTATGTGAGAAAGAGGACGTCGACGGCGTACACACAGACACACTCACACACACACACACACACACACACACACACACACACACACACACACACACACACACACACACACACACAGACACACACACACACACACACACATACGCACGCAAGCACGCAAGCACGCGCGCACACACAGACACAGACACACAGACATAGTCCTAGACACACACAGACACACAGACAGACAGACAGGCAGACACAGACACACAGATACACACAGACACACACACACACACACACACACACACACACACACACACACACACACACACACACACACACACACACACGTTTTAATCATCCTTTCACTCCTATTGGAGTATGGAGGATTACTGCAAAATAAACTTTTCATGCCCAGAACAAACATTTCCAAATGCACAACAGTGCCACATAAAAGTTGAGAAAACACAAATGTCTTTTAACTCCAAAAGTATAACTAGGCAACATTTGCAAATCTAATCATATTACTTACAGCTAAAATTACTTTTTTGCCTCCTTTGAGCATATTACAAAAATTAAACACACACACACACACACACACACACACACACACACACACACACACACCTACGCATACATACGCATACATACGTATAAGCACTCAAACACAGATACACATATATTTAAAATGGGAGAAGATAACAAGCATTATATATGCATGTCAAATCAGTGATGTCAAGAAAAAAAAAAAGCCCCATGTGAATGACCAGCTAATCTCTAGTTTTTATGAGAAGATCTTCGAATGCATCGAAGCAAATGTGTCTTCGTCGACGGTTTCAGTCCCGTCTCCCGCTGAAGCTAGATCGTCTGTCATCTCAACCCGCGATATCTCAGTGGTGATATCAAATGGTATCTTTCCCATGGGCACATTGGCTAGTCGCTCTATTCCGCCTTCACATCAAACCCCGAGGAGTCTGTGTCTGCTTGTTACACGATTTTACACGCCGGTAACCAATCAAATACTTCAGTGATATCAAAATGTATGTTCCTATCTCTGTCTTTCTCTTTCTGCCTGTGTCCCTCTCTGTCTCTGCCTGTCTGCCTATCTCTCTGTCTCTGTCTATATCTCTGTCTGTCTGCCTGTCTCTCTGTCTCTGTCTGTCTGTCTTATTTCAGAATTAAACCCAGACTGCTTCATATGTTTAAACAATAGGCATTCAGACAAAGAAAGTCAGGATAGGTACAGCTGGTTCCATTTATTTAAAAGCGTATTCCAAGCTGCAAAATTCCCGTTCAATACGAATGAATGGCATCGTACAATGTTTGCCCAATTTAGATTCAGAACTCTTGGCTTCGATGCCGACAGAAACGGTTTATGCCAGACACGTCCACAAATTTTGCCTGTCCTTTATCTAACTCAACTGTGGACTGGTGATGATGAAAACTATTTTACGTTTGATTGTAAAGCTTGAGATGATTTGAGAAGTAAATGTGTGATCGAAAAAAAAGAAAAAAAAAGAAAAGAAAAAAAAGGATCTCTTTAGCATGTTAACCATCAGAAGGTCACGAGGTGATAATCGTGA
>NC_134897.1:45193961-45196461 GCF_041734735.1 Babylonia areolata
CTTCGTTTATCAAGTGCTTTTAAACTGGGAGACCAAACCGACAGGGAAAATGACGTCGTTTTGTTTGTGATGTCAAGAGAACATAATGTATACTTAATTTGTGTTGGTATTCGTTTTCGTTTTGCCTCTATCTGTTTTTCTGTACATGTCCCCTTAGGGGAAGGGAGACAGACAGACAGACAGACAGACAGGCGCAGAGACAAAGAGACCGAAAGACAGAGAGAGAGAAAAGAGACGAAGACAAACAGAAAAATACAGTGAGAGAGATAATGAGAGAGAGACAGAGACAGATACATAGAGACAGAGGCAAGGAGAGACAGGCACACTGAGAGACAAAACTCTCTCCCATATCATTGAAACGGTGACATTAAAATGTGAAAATCAATACTTTAACAGAATGTCTACAATCGTCAGTATGTGCATTGGGACATTAAACACATTTTCTCCCTCCAACATTCAGGAGAACAGGAAGCAGCTGAACTATATTCTAAATACATGGTCTGAATATTGCCATTACGTACGTCAACAGACGGAGAGGCTGTTTACAGGTGTTATCAATCCGCTCTCTATATATTTCGGTGTAAAGAGGAACACGTTTACACAAACGTGAACTTTTGTTGTTGTTGTTGTTTGTTTCTTACTTTCTGTCTTTGTCATTGTTTGAAGCTTCTGAACCATTCTTATTGACAGTCATCCTTCCACTTCTTCTTGGGTCTTGTTTCGCGTTTAATGATTTGTTGGTAGGCTTACACACCTGTTTTTGATTTTTGTTCCTGTGAGAGCCTACGAATATCATAATTCAAAACATGTACATTGTGACGTTTGATTTTTTTTTTCTTTCAAGTAACTACCATTTTATTCCATTACATGTCTCTCTGTTTGGGTCTGATTGCTTTCTGGTACACTGCATGTTTACGCTTCTGTGTATTAGGCTAACTGTATTAAAAACAAACATTAACAAGCCCAACGAAGGCAGAAAATGCGAAAACATAGAAATAAATACAACATGAAATACCCCCAACACACACACACACACACACACACACACACACACACACACACACACACACACACACACACACACACACACACACACACACACACACACGCACGCACGCACACACACACACGCACACACACACACACGCACGCACACACGCACGCACACGCACACACACACGCACGCACGCACGCACGCACACACAAACACGCACACGCACACACACCAAAAAACCCAAACAAAGCGCACTTGTTGCATTCAGTGAAAAAAGCGTTTCCTGGAAAGCTTCGCCAGACAGATCAAATAACGATCTGTCATGTACAGAAGAAACGTTCCGATCTATTATTTCTTTTTCTTTCTTTTCTTCCGCGTCCATCATAGTCGGGGCACATGCAATAAGCCATTCCTAACTCATAGCATTAATCTTCTCTTTCCTTTCCTCATTGCAAGAGACAGAGAGAGAGTGAGACAGACACGGCGGCAGAGAGACACAGACAGAAACGCAGAGAGAGAGAGAGAGAGAGAGAGAGAGAGAGAGAGAGAGTTATACCGAGATGAGAGAGAAAGAGAGGCAGACAGACAGACGTACAGAGAGACAGAGAGAGATGTGTGGGAGTGGGGTGGGGGAACAGAGAGAGAGAGAGGAAGACAGACAGAGGGAGCGGGAGACAGACAGACAGACAGACAGAGGTTGGGGACAAACAGACAGAGAGAGAGAGAAAGCGAGAGGAAGACAGAGAGAGGGAGCGAGAGACAGACAGACAGACAGAGATGGGGGACAAACAGACAGAGAGAGAGAGAAAGCGAGAGGAAGACAGAGAGAGGGAGCGAGAGACAGACAGACAGAGATGGGGGACAAACAAACAGAGAGAGAGAGAGAAAGAGACAGGAAGACAGAGAGGGAGAGACAGAGACAGTAAAGACTGGGAGGGGTGTTACAAGGGGTGGGGTCAGTTCTGGAATACTTCCTTTATGTTCTATTGGAAGCTTCGCTGAGGAGTGTAAAAAATAACAAAAAAGAAAAGAAAAAAAAAAAAGATATTTTCCACCGTTTCCCACGATAGAGGACGGCAAGAAGGACGGTGTTTCCGGTTCATCGTGCGTCTTGCAGTGTTTTGTCCATTGCATTGCTGTTGTCTTGAGTAATGGGCGACTCCCGCGAGACGACAGCTGGGTAAGCAAGCAAGACATAGCAAGAGACACTTCTTTTTTTTTACCAAGGGAAGGGTCCCACGTCTCCACTACTGTAAGCTGGGATGATATCTATCTATCTATCTATCTATATATATATATATATATATATATATATATATATATATATATATTCCTCTCCCTCCCTATATCCAATCCCAAAACCCATTCTCCATACACATTGTGTGTGTGTGTGTGTGTGTGTGTGTGTGTGTGTGTGTGTGTGTGTGGTTACTTTTCTTTTCTTTTTTTAAAAATCTAGTTCTCACTCAACAGATTGACTCAAGCTAAAGAAGTAACTTTTATACA
>NC_134897.1:45201461-45211461 GCF_041734735.1 Babylonia areolata
CAGACCTTCAGAGTCTGGCAGTTCAACCTGTCAGCGCTATTGTCACCCCGAGCAACAGAGAAGAAACACATGATCAGAAAAGTGGTCCTAAGACTGTGGAAAATCGTGGTCTTTCTGTTTTCACCTTCAAGTCCTCAACCACAGATGGCCAGTCGGACGATTCCAGTACGACCCCCCTGAAGACAAGCGACCCCAGAGCAGCGTCTTCTGACCTTGTGCCCCCTGCTGCTCCATGTGACAACACCACAGAGGACTCTCCATCGGACCACCCCACCACCAACTACTCTGTTCCTGTTGACAACCACTTCGCCCCTCTCTCTGACAGTGCACTCTCTGACAATGCTGCCGGTGTCGAGATTCCCGAACCAACCGAGTCCCCAAAGCCTGACAAAGAAACGTTTACGGTGTCTCGTGAAAGGAGTCAGAAACGCTCTCCGTTAGAAGTGCTCAGTGACATCAGTGTAAATGAAAGTGCCACAGCACTCTTGATTGGTGACTCCATCGTCAAACATGTGGACCCTATGAAACTTAGACTGCGCTCGTACAACCTGCACAAAATTTGTGTTCCGGGCATGGCAACACATGACTTGGAATATTGGTTGATACTTCAGCCAGCATACCGCAACATTAAAGCCCTAGTCATCCATGTTGGTGTCAACGACTGTCCCTCAGGACCAGTCTCTACCGAACGGTGGACTGTCATACTCAATCTGTGTGACCAGGTCTTTCCCTGTTCAAAAATAGCATTTAGTTCACTGGTACCAGCCAAAGGCAAGCATAATCTCAATAACGCTATTATTCCCTCAAATCATAATCTTCTTTCAGCATGTAAAATATCTAATATAACATTTATAGATAATACAGACTCATTTGTCGCAACATCTGGCGCCCCGAAGCTAATCATGTACCAAAATGCAACCCATCCCAGTTTTAAAGGCACAGCACAGCTTGCATCCAATGTAAAGCGCACATACATTAACTGGCTTGTGGACGACCAGACTAGACGTGACCTGTCAGGTAACCGACAACAAACTGGTTATGCTGCTCAAGGTTTTTCGACAAAGTTCAGTGGTGGTGATGAGAGACCTAGCCGTACCAACACTCGTGCCGTCCCTGCTAACCGGCAGCCTTACAATGCTGACAGACATATGCAGCATAATGCACACACTGGTTCTGTGATTTACACAAACCGTACTGACGTTTTTAATCGTAACCCTAACAATACCAATACATACAGTTCCGACCCCCGATATTCATTTAACCCCCAATACTCTGCTGATGATGCTATGGGCTGGCAGCAGAGGTCCCATGCAGCCCCTCATGCTCACAACGCCACAGAACGTGTGACACAAACCCAGGGTCACAGCTACACCCGCGGTTCCAATACTTTCCCACAGCGACGGCCAGACAATGGTCATCGTCCCGGTGATGGACCCCTTTTGCCCTCAGTGTATTCTATGGATCACTTCCCCCCCTTACCCAACTCCCAGTACCAGCCATCTAAACCTGGTCCCTATTTCCCTCCCCATCAGTCTGTGGACACTCCAAGCTATTCCAACACTGACACACAGTCCAATTCCCAGTCCTTTGCCAGAATGAACCCACATGAGTATCATGGGCGCCCTGGCCAAAACAAAGTTCCTGATACTAAACCCATTTTTCCTCAAGGTGATTTGAATCGTTACATTTATTTATTAAACATGATGACTTCACAGATGTTAAACATGCAACAGTATAATCATGGTTAGCATCTTGTTTGGAAGCGGAGGACGTACAACGTCACTTGTGATTCCAGTTAGTGAGACTATTTATTTAACATATAATTTTGATTGCATTACCATTCCCATTCTCTCTCTGTGTGTGTGTGTGTGTGTGTGTGTGTGTGTGTGTGTGTGTGTGTGTGTGTGTGTGTGTGTGTGTGTGTGTGTGTGTGTGTGTGTGTGTGTGTGTGTGTGTTACGGGCTTGCCATACTCATGAAATGACATTATCATACTAGTAACATAATTACCGAGAAGGTTATATTATATTGATTGTGGCTCGACGCTCCTTGCGTGGAATACCTGCGGTAACAATTACTGCTTTGTAAAATATTTTTTTGCATTTGACAATTTATGTCGTTCGAATCAAGTGACAGCTTTTGAAGTGATTTTTTGTGTCATTTGATATTCACTGTTGTTGTAGATTGTTCCGATCGATAAGCTTTGTTTATTTTACAGGTTGCAGTTTTCACTTTATTCACATATTGAAATAATTGTTGATCGAGTAACTGTGTGTGTTATTGTGAGTTACATATTTTCTGATTATAATAATGACCACTGCCAATACATGGCCGTCTAGAGATGGTCTCAAAGTAGGTTTTTTAAATGTCAACCATGTTCTAAACAAATTAGATGAGCTTTCTTCTATTCTATATAATTCTGGCAATCAGTTCCATTTATTTTGTTGTGCTGAATCCAGATTAACATCCGTTATTTCCGATGCAGACGTATCTATACCTGGTTATAACGTTGTCCGCCTTGATCCCATTCTTCCCAAACAAACTGGTTTAATTCTTTACATCAGCCAGTCTCTCTCTTACAAACGTATTGTTTCCTTTGAAAAATATCATGTAGAATCAGTTTGGATCGAAGTATACATTAAAAAAAGTAAACCGTTATACGTTGGATTTGTATACAGAAACCCTTCAGAACATATTGACTGGCTTGATAAATTTAGTGAAATGATGGAGGCTGTTACACTTGCTGGTAATGAAGTCATTCTTCTTGGAGATTTTAACATAGACCTCCTAAAACCCAATCATCGGTGGATTCAAATATATGATAATTTTGGCCTAAATCAGTTAATTGATACTCCATCACGAATTACCCCATCTTCAAAAACATTAATTGATCATATTTATGTCAGTACAAAACACAATATCATAGAAGTCTGCGCTCCTTACAGTGGCTGTAGTGATCATTTACCGGTGTGCATCACCTGGCTGAAAAAGGGTACGAAAATTCCTAAATCTGGACATAAATTCATTACTTATAGGTGTTTCACTAATTTTGATAAAGAGTCCTTCCTATTTGACTTAGCTCAGTCATCCCTGTCAAATATCTATCAGTTCACTGACCCTGACGAGGCCCTTGAATTTTGGCATAAAACATTCATTAATGTATATGATAAGCATGCTCCATTCAAAACCAAAAGAGTCAAACATACCCCTAAACCTCCTTGGCTAACTGATGAAATTCTAAAAGCCATACATTTTAGAAATAATCTTTTAAAAACGAAACAATATGAAAAATTTAAGAAACAACGAAATAAAGTAGTTGCAATGCTTCGCTCATCAAAAAAGAAATATATCCGGAATCTGTTTTCTTGCCGAACTAACAATAACTCAAAATCGATATGGAAGGCCATAAACACCCTCACAAGAAAAAGAACTAATAAAGTATTAGTTGATGCAAGCAGTATAAATATCGATGACCTAAATTACCATTTTTCCAATGTTTCTAATTTTACAGTAAAAAATGATAGATCCCAATTTAACGATCTCGCGTCACTGAAAGAGTTTTGTAATTCCAAAAACATAACATCAGACTTAAACATTCCACCAGTGTCCGTATACGACATTTATTTTTATCTCATACACCTAAAACAAACAGGCACACGAGGTCTTGATGGCATAGATGGTAAAATCTTAAAATCCAGTGCCCCTATCATTGCCGATTCCTTAACTTATTTATACAATCTTTGTATTGATAAAAATTACATTCCTAATCATTTTAAACAAGCGAAAATAATTCCACTGTATAAATCTGGCGATAAAACTAATCCTTCTAACTACAGGCCTATTTCAATAGTTTCAGTTCTTTCAAAACCTTTGGAAAAACACATTTATAAGCATCTCATGTCTCATATTTCAAAATATAATTTACTCCATCCAAACCAATCTGGGTTTCGAATAAATCACTCATGCCATACCGCACTGACTAATCTAGTAGATGAGTGGCTTATGAACATAAATGACAACAAATTCACAGCAGTATTGTTCGTTGATTTTGCGAAAGCGTTTGATGTTATTGACCATAACCTATTACTGAGAAAACTAACACTTTACAGAATTTCCGAACATGCTTTATCTCTCATCAGATCATTTCTCACTAATCGCCAACATACTGTTTCTCTAACCAATGCACAATCTGGATTTCAGACACAACTATTTGGTGTTCCTCAAGGATCAGTGCTTGGTCCCCTTCTTTTTTCTTTATATATTAACGACCTTCCTCTATCTATTACGAGAGGCTTGTGTGAACTTTTTGCTGATGACACCTCTGTTCATTCGAATCACTCTGACCTGAAAGAATTATCTATTAGCCTTAAAGAAAATGTTGATGAGTTGGTCAGATGGACGGAACAAAACCACATGGCTTTAAACGAGCAAAAAACTAAATACATGATAGTTACTTCTCGACAAAAACGACAAAATATTGATTTTAGTATACCGTCCATTTATATAGGTGATAAGAAGATAGATGAAGTAAGTAATCACAAAGTTCTGGGAGTAACCATAGATAACAACCTTTCCTGGACACCTCATATTGAATGTTTATGCAAGCAAGTCTCCCAAAAAGTGTTCCAGTTATCTAGAGTTAAGCATTTTCTAGATATTAATGCACGAAAACTGTTCTACCATGCACATATTCAGTCTTCGATAGATTATGCATCCACTTTATTCGACCTTTGTAGCGCCAGTACATTGAAGCCACTAGTCAGAATTCATAAGCGAGCCCTTAAAGTTGTACTCCTAAAATCTTCTACACTGACACCCGAAGACTACACTACACTTGATATCCTTCCCCTAACATACAAACTGCAATACAATAAAGCAATTATGATGTATCGAATACAAAATGGATTTGCTCCTTCTTCACTAACTGCACGGTTCCCCTTGAATCAGTCCAGATATACAAATAATATCATTATAAAAAAACCAAGAATCGATCTGTTTAAAACTAGTCTGGCATACTCAGGGGGGACACTTTGGAACTCCTTACCAGAATACATTAAAAATATAAGCAGTATCAACTCATTTAAATCAGCATACAAAACTTTCCTTTTTAAAAGCCTAAACTCAAAGGTAACACATAACAATATCTGATTTATTCTCTTCAAGTCAATAACTGTGGGGGTTTTTGTGTGTTTTTTTCTGATAATGTTTGGTTGTCTCACTATGTCTTAATTTGTCTGTGTGTGAGTAGTATATCATGCCTGACTTCTTTTTTTTTTTATCTCCCCTTGTAACATTTGTTTCCCCGAGTGTGCGAATGTGTATGTGATTCTGTTTGTGGTCGATGGACTATCCACCCCCACCCCCCTTACCTTCCTTCTTTTAAAGTTTTTTTTTTTGTCTATTTTTATTTTCATTTATTTATTTTTTTTTTTTTTAATAGTACTTAATTCTTTTTTTTCTTCTCTTTTTCTTGTACTTGATAATTGCAAATTTGTGCGTTTTTGTTTTCTTGTTTTGTGTGCATGTGTGTGTGTGTGTGTGTGTGTGTGTGTGTGTGTGTGTGTGTGTGTGTGTGTGTGTGTGTGTGTGTGTGTGTTTTCTTCTTTTTTCTCTCTTTGTCCAGGGCTGGGTGGAAAAAAGCATGTGTACTTGCTTATCTCATTACCCTGGTGAAATAAAATTTCGTTTCGTTTCGTTTCGTTTCGTTTCGTTTCTCTCTCTCTCTCTCTCTCTCTCTCTCTCTCTCTCTCTCTCTCTCTCTCTCTCTCTCTCTCTCTCTCTCTATATATATATATATATATATATATATATATATATATATATATATATATATTGTATTTCTCTTTTTTGTCAGAAAATATTTCTCTGTATGAAATTCGGGCTGCTCTCCTCAGGGAGAGTGCGTCGCTATACTGAAAGCGCCACCCACTTTTTTTTGGTTTTTTTTTTCCTGCTTGCAGCTTTATTTGTTTTTCCTATCGAAGTGGATTTTTCTATAGAATTTTGCCAGGGACAACCCTTTTGTTGCCGTGGGATCTTTTACGTGCGCTAAGTGTATGCTGCACACGGGACCTAGGTTTATCGTCTCATCCGAATGACTAGCGTCCAGACCACCTCTCAACGTCTAGTGGCGAGGGAGAAAATATTGGCGACTGTGCCGCGATTCGAACCAGTGCGCTCAGATTTTCTCGCTTCCCAGGCGGACGCGTTACCTCTAGGCCATCACACGTATATGTGTGTGTGTGTGTGTGTGTGTGTGTGTGTGTGTGTGTGTGTGTGTGTGTGTGTGTGTGTGTGTGTGTGTGTGTGTGTGTGTGTGTGTGTGTGTGTGTGTGTGTGTGTGTGTGTGTGTGCGTGATTGGGGTTATAGAGGGTTAGGTGACTTTGCATATGGGAATACTTCTTGCTGGCGGTTCTTTTCTATGTTAAAAAAAAAAAGAAAAAAAAAAGATGCGTGCTGATGTTCTGATATCGAAATGCGATGGTGTCTATCTATAAGGGTAAGGTCTTAGATTTATGTGGTTATAAAACTGGAGCATTGGTCACAAACTTTTCAGACTGCACAATAACGACAAATTCCTATTGCTATTGGCTTTTCATGTTCTCTCTACGATATCGAATATGTCTTCTTTATTTCTATGTCGATAACCATGATGTTCCTAAAGCTTTTTCTCCTCCTGAGCAAAGAGCCACTAAATCGTTATAATCGCTTGTTCATGTAACATGATTAGAGGCTTCAACTGTGTGCCTCTGTCTCTGTCTTTGTCATTGTCTCTGTGTCTCTGTCTCTTTCTATTTTAAAACTTTTTTTTTAATTCGAAATTGACATTATTTCACACGTACAAACACATTTTGATAACGATATAATGATATAATTAGTAATTGTTAGTATATCACTTAAACACAAAATCGGAAGGAAGAAAAAAAAATAAACAGAGAAAAAACAAAACAATCCCCCCCAAAAAACAACAACAACAACAAAAAACAAAAAAAACCCAAACAAACAAACAAAACAACCAACCAAACAAAAACAACAACAAAAAACAAAAAAACAAACACGCAAACTTTAAACATACTGTTCAAATTTTACTATTATATTTTGTTCTTCCCTCTTCGTTTCCCCTTTGTTCACATTTCAACCTCTGTTTGGGCAGAAATGAAAACATATCTACCAAGACATATGAACAAAGAAAGCAACTGTCTTTTCAAGATACGTTTCTTGCAATAAATTTCGTTATTAGCTAGCATGTATAAATATTTCCATGAATATCATCAGCAGAATTACACGAAAAGGATATAATAATGGTATCTACAATGTTATATGGCAAATAACAAAGTGCAAACTATTCCGATTCATAATACAAAAGGATAATCGTGGATCTTGTGACATTGTTATGGATTACGTTGATGTTTTATGTAACATGTGTCAACGCTATTGCTTTCCTTTTTTATGTATGGGTGCCATTTTCTAGAACCTGTTATGGGCATCATTTTCATGAATGTACATATCTGTCAGCTTTATACCTGGTTCTTTCTACGTTTCATACGTGCTCTAATTTTATTTATTCTGCATTTATAAATAACACGTTTTACCAACAAAAATGATGATAGTCAAACATTTAATCTGTGTGTTGATCTCCAAGCGAGAAAGGGAAAGGTCATTGAGCAGCTAGTAACCATCTCTCTCTCTCTCTCTCTCTCTCTCTCTCTCTCTCTCTCTCTCTCTCTCTCTCTCTCTCTCTCTCTCTCTCTCTCTCTCTCTCTCTCTCTATTTTGTACATTTATCAATCAGATTGCTGAACATATGTCTGTGTCAGGTAGACATGGGGTTCAGTTGATACCAGGTAGCATGGAACTGTTCATATTGCTTTTTGCCGATGATATTGCTTTATTATCAACAACTCCAATAGGACTTCAAAATCAGTTGAATATTCTTAAATCATGCTGTCAGGTGATGAAGTTGAAAATTAATGTGCAGAAGACAAAAATAATGGTGTTCAGAAAAGGCGGATTTTTAGGTAGGCATGAGAAGTGGTTTTTTGAAGATGAAGAAATAGAAGTAGTAAATGAATACTGTTATTTAGGGTATACATTCACATCAAAGATAAGTCTCAAAAAGGGGACCGAACATCTTGTTGTGAAAGGCAAAAGGGCAACCATGAGCCTTGTGAAGGCTTTTCAAAAGTATAAAGAAATGTCATATGCAGTATTTTTCAAAATATTTGATGTAAAGGTACAGCCTGTTCTGTTGTATGGATCTGAAATTTGGGGTATGAATAGACTAGAGAATGTAGAAAAAAATCATTTATTAGCATGTAAGCGATTCTTGGGAGTGCCAGTGAAAACACCAAACAAATTGGTTTATGGTGATCTTGGTAGATATCCGTTATTTATAAACTCGTTATTAAATGTTATAAGGTACTGGTTGAGAATACTACAGATGGATCAAAATAGATTGCCTTACATGGCTTACCAGATGTTGCTTGGATTAGATTTAAATGGAAAACAGTGTTGGGCTTCTCAAGTTAGAGAAATATTATGTACAACAGGTTTTAACTTTGTGTGGTTGCAACAGGGTGTTGGTGATGTGAAAGGATTTCTTATTACTTTCAAGCAAAGACTTATAGATATCTTCATTCAAGAATGGTCGGGTACTATTAGTGATAGAGACAGATATTCATGCTACAGATCATTCAAAGTTGTATTTGAAAAAAGAAAAATACATAACAAATGCTGATGAATATTGTTTCAGAGTGGCGTTGTCTCAGGCCCGATTTAATGTGCTTCCTTTAAATAACAATGTTAATAGGTACACTGAAAATGATGTTTTAAAGCATTGTCCTTTTTGCCAAGGTGAACTAGAAGATGAATACCATTTGTTGTTTGTTTGTTCTGTATATAATGATTTACGGACAAAATTTCTTCAAGACTGTTTAAACACGTCTCTTAGTTCACTTCTCCGATCAAACAACAAGCAGAGAAATTTCCATGTATCAAAATTTATTTTCCATGCGATCAAAAGGAGAAATCATATACTCAGCCCTAATTAAGTAGAATTAATGTCAAGTCCATGAATATTATGATATTGTGTCATCTGTTCAAGTGTTATAATACCCCTTCCCATGCCCACCCCCAGTCCCCTGGTTTTGAATTGTGGTCCATGGCCAAAGTTCATTAAAACAATTTCGTTCGTTCGTTCGTTCGTTCGTTCGTTCTCTCTCTCTCTCTCTCTCTCTCTCTCTCTCTCTCTCTCTCTCTCTCTCTCTCTCTCTCTCTCTCTCTCTCTCTCTCTCTCTCTCTCTCTTACTATTCAGAACAATACCAGAGTAAATGAGGGGGTAATAATGTATAATGTCTACTATCTTATGTTCAGACTGTAAGCCAGAAAATAATGTAGACACTGAACAGTATCGTTGATAGAATGGATGGTCGAGTAATGGTGTTTTTGTCTTTGGGTTTTGTTTTTGTTTCTTTTTTAATGTTTGTTGCTTCCATACTGTAAGGATGTTGCATTTCGATAAAAGCTGTTTTGTTTTTCTTTGTTTACATGTTTTGTTTTGTTTTGATGGATTAAGCAGAGTGTGGTATGGTACTTGTGGTGACATAAGAATTAACCCTATCACCCCCTTGTCAATAGACCTATGCAGGTAATGACAATAAAATATCAAAGCGTCAAAAAGCGTCTCTCTCTCTCTCTCTCTCCTTCTCTCTCTCCCTCCTTCTCTCTTCCCCCTCCTTCTCTCTCTCTCCCCCCTCTATCTCCCTCTCTATCTCTCCCCCTCCTCTCCCTCTCTCTCTTTTTCCTTTCGTATCGCTGAAGTCGTTTCCCGCTGAGCCACACACACACACTGCATGCAATTTACCGCCGGTGTGAGCTCCCTTCTATTCCACATCAGCAGCAATCTCCGTGCTGACTGAAAAGAACTCGTTGTCTCCCTTGATCGGTTTTCTTTCACTGAAAACTGATCTTGTGTCCTCTGAGTGCTGATTACAGTTACTGT
>NC_134897.1:45216461-45226461 GCF_041734735.1 Babylonia areolata
CTCCTCATCACTATCATCATCAAGAATCACTTCTTCCTCTTCTTATTCCCTCCTCCTCCTTCTCCTTCTGCTGCAGCTGCTCCTCCTCCACTTTTGTCCTTTTCTATTCTTCTTCTTCTCCTTGTTCCAATATTCTTGCTTTCTACACAGATAAAACAAAGGATGTAAAACCCAATGTGACATAATTATGAAGCCCGAACATTACATTCCTATTATGCCATTTTCTTTCATACTACAAATTGGTGCTCGCTGTGTCACTTGATGCAGCACTTTGAGATAATCAACTCACTGTTCCCTTTATATATGAAGTATTTGTGCTGTAAACGGAAACTATTTCCTGTCCTGAAAAGAATACTTTTTTTTCTTTTTTACATTGTTTGCTTTTATTTTAAAATTTTTGGGTGAAATCTAAATTACTTCATTTTACGAGGTAAACAACTGGTCCATTGCATTATTAATCATCGCACACATTGTGTGTGCTCTGTTCATGTTTTTATCGTGGGTTATTCGTTCACAGTGAGGGTCATCTGTGCTAGGTGAATATTCCTTAAAAGGGAAAAACCGAGTAAAACAAATGAATAAACAAGGGATAAATACATACAGGGTTTATGAATGCGAAACCAAGTTCAGTTCTGGAGTGTCTGTGCGTGGTTAAAGTATATTCATTAAGAAGTAGAAGGTCTGCGCCCGTGTGTTTTTTTGGGGGGAGATGGGGAGGGGGGGGGGCGGCGGAGGAGGTGGTGGAGAGGGGGGGTGAGATAGGGGTAGAATAAGAAGGAAAAAAACAACAACAAAAAACAACCCAGCTCTGTGCAATTAAAACACGAAAGCATTAAAAAGAAACAGATGAGAGAAAAAAAACACTAAAATATATCTAAAGATTTGAATGCTACGCATTGTCTAATTTGATAGAACACCGCTTCATTTCTTCATTCAAAATAATGTGTTAACATAGTTGATGTCGTTTCCGGGTTTGTAATGGGCAGACCCCTGTAGTATTTCAGATGAAGTAGCAGAAATTAAACGAAACTTAAATTTCAGATCTTTGCTTTTCTCGTTGTCCTAAAAAAAATGGACATAAAAAAACCGGGAGTACATTTATTTTCTGTGATATCTGATATTTACGAGTGCTGTGAAATTTTCTGTCATATCTTACACCCAGGAAACGAGAAACTCAATTTCATAACGGTATTTATTGCTTGGATCATGCGCCCACTACAGACACACATGCACACACACTCTCACCCCTTTTGATAGCTGAAATTCCATTCCACTGTGGAAGAGAGAGAGAGAGAGAGAGAGAGAGAGAGAGAGAGAGAGAGAGAGAGAGAGAGAGAGGCAGGCTGAGAAGGACACAGACAGACAGAAAAAGACACAGACAGACACAGTCTTCGCAAATCAGTCTGTTTACCAGCTGGCACACCAAGCGCACAATAAATAACTTGATGATCGCACAACTAACAACGCAAACACATTTTGTATCGGTGATTGCAATAGAAGTGTGTGTGTGTGTGTGTGTGTGTGTGTGTGTGGTGTGGGTGTGGGTGTGTGTGTGTGTGTGTGTGTGTGTGTGTGTGTGTGATACGGATAATTTATTTGTGTATAGGCCATTGCCCCTCATGAAGGGGTACATACACATGATCATGCAAGAAAAACAAGAAGAAATAAGCGGTCATATCATCAAGAACAAACTTCAGTGTTCTAACCAGCCGCCGTGGCGAAGTGGTTAGCGTAGCGGACTGACAGCTGGAAGGACGCGGGTTCGAATCCCAGCGGAGGTGGGTTTTTCGGCCCGTGGCCGGTTCCTACCCAGAGTTGAGTGTTGTGGGCTTAAATGGGAAGACTGGGACTACACAGTCAAGTGTCATCCACTTCAAGGATGCGTCTTTGGGTGTGTTGCTCAAATTACCTGACCAACACTGCAAGTGTCTGTATCTCTCGGGCCTGGTTAACGCCGGGATATCATTATGACAAGAAGCGTAGAGTACAGCCTTGTCACGCAGTCCCAAACCAAAATGGACCTCCATAGCAACATCGTCATCATCGTCGTCATCCTCCTCCTCCTTCATCGTCATCAATAGAAACAAAATAGTCTCAAAGTCTGTGGCCTTTCATGCCCTGCTCTCATGGTGACCTCAGTTTCGATACCCCTCCACTTCCGTGCTTGGGGTGAGTCCTGTCAATGTCGTCAGTGTCGGCAGATTCATGGAGGGCTGTTGTTTGAGGGACGTGGTGACGGTCTCCACTCTGGGAGGGACGCTCACTCAGTCTGGCTCCGCGACTAAGCCATTATTGTCGTTAGTATTTGGCTTAGTAGGTGGTGTCCTAAGTACGTTAAAACAGAACAGGCACCACTGAACACCACCGAAGTGACTCAGCAGCAGTGCAGGGTCTCCTCTGGTGTGTGGCCTCATGGCGACCTAACATCGATGGTTCCCTGTGGACTGTCGACGCTGGAACTACGACGGACGAACCCGGGTGTGGCCGTGTATGGGGGAATCTAAATGAGCGGCGTGGCAGTAATGCCACTGAAACGGTGCAGATGATGGGGCAGCAAAAAAAAACAACAAAAAAAACAAAAAAAAACCCAACAGTATTCTAAGACATCAGAGCTGATCGCAGTCTGAATGCTTTAAACAAATAAATTGACAAATTGCGAATGGTCTGTTCATGCCGAGAAGCCATGAGTTACGCTCATTCATGCTGACTGGAAAATTGTTGGAATTTGCATGATATATACCTTGTTCTTAAGTCATGCAGGGCAGGGTCAGTCAGGACGAAATGTGATGTGATGTGATGTGAGAGAGAGAGACAAGCAGACAGACAGACAGACAGACAGACAGACAGAGACACAGAGACACAGAGAGACAGGAACAAAGAAAGACAGGCACACAGACAGACAGGCAGAGGGGGAGGGAGAGAGAGAGAGAGAGAGAGAGAGAGAGAGAGAGAGAGAGAGAGAGAGAGAGAGAGAGAGATGAATTCCCCACATAGTCACCCCTACGTCACGGAAAACAATCTCATTGTCTTTTTCTCCCCAGAGACTTCAATTCACTCACAAAGCAATGTTGCCCAGTCGTCTGTGTTAGCTTGAGACTCTGGATCTGGGCGGAAGGAAGGCTGTCAACCCAACGCTTTCCCACCAAGGAATACACGACAAATTGGATCAATCTGGAAGTGGGCATAGCCATGGGCTGTGCAATTTCCCCAGTCCTGTTCGTGCTGGCAATGGAAGTGATCTTGAAGGCCTCAATGAAGAGAACGGATCGAGCCGACCTCAGTAACGGATACCAGATACCTCCTTTGAAAGCCTTCATGGATGACACAACAGTCCTTTCAACAAAAGAGGATGACACCCGTGAAATATTGAAAATGGCTTGGTCTCCCACCTGGTCTCACTGACGTAGCACTCTACTATCGCCAAGCAAAGTCGAGGCTACCTCTGAAGTCCCTTGTCGAAGAATAAAATGTAGGGAAGGCGAGACTTCTCAGCATGCTCGAAGACCCAGGTGACAGTATTGTGAGATCCAACCAACCCAAGCTGAAAACTGGCAGAAAATGGAAAGTCAGGGAGGCAGTCAGTGCAGCGAAAGAAAGCCTTAAGACAAATGAAATAACAGGACACACCCAAACCAACAGACAAGGCCTGGGATCAACAAAGATTGAATGGTGGTCTAAGGCAAGGGGGGAAGCAAAAAGTGACATGATCATACAGGAGATCAAGAAGAAAGAGGATGATAAAAGAGTCCAGAAGGCAATTAAGGCCAGCAGGGGCAGTGGACAACATGGGAAAATGCACACCGAAGGAGCCTCAGCTTCAGCAACTTGTGGAACATGGCCTCTCTGAGGATCAGTTTCATCCTAAAATCTATGTACGACCTCCTTCCCTCGAATACAAACTCGGTGAAATGGGAGGAGGGGGGGGGGGGGGACAGATGACCCTGCGTGCCCACTCTGCCATGGCAAACAGTAGAACATCTCCTCAGCTCATGCAAAGCGACGTTGAGCCAAGGACGGTACACATGGGGGCACAACCAAGTGCTAAAAGAAATTGCACACGTGGTGAGCACTGTCCAAGGAGCACCAACCCCACCAGAAGTTCCAGTAGAGTTCCGCTCGGCAGAAAGCAATACAGTCTGGCCAGGAACAGGATCCAAAGTTTCCAAAGCATGTGCTGACCTGGCACAGAAGTGCATTTGTGACGCGCAGTGAATTGAATGCACTGTGTGTGTGTGTGTGTGTGTGTGTGTGTGTGTGTGTGTGTGTGTGTGTGTGTGTGTTGTGTGTGTGTGTTGTGTGTGTTGTGTGTGTGTGTGTGTGTGTGGGTGGGTGGGTGGTTGCGCGTGAAATGACGATATTCAACGAGAAGGAACAAAGGGTACAATGAAGAATAATAATAATAATAATAATGGATACAGAAGCAGAGGCAGAAGAGGAAGAAGACGAAGAGCTTGCTGAAAATGAAAATTACCAGCTACTGAATAATTACATTTCTTTCTAAAATGGTAAAATAATTGATTGATTGATTGATTGAGAGAGAGAGAGAGACAGAGACAGAGAGACAGAGAGTGTACACATACTGATTTACATGCACGTGCAAGCGTTGAAACGTGTAATGTAAGCCATTGATCTTACCAGGCTTATTAAAAAAAAAATAAAAAAATCTGGCACCCATTCCAAGGTGGTAAGTTACTCTAAGAGTCTTGGGTAATCATGTTCTTTATCAGGCTCACATGCTCATGTTGACGGCGGCACATCAACAGTGTTTCTGTGATATATTTCTCTTCCCTTCTATTTTCTCTTCTCTTAACAACTTCTCTAAAAAGTGCTGAAGTTCACAGAATGTTTTAAGGGACAGAAAGCTGGGCTGGTACCATGTGGATGCCAATAGTCCCTAGTCCCGTCACTTTGCCGCAGACAGGTCAGACAACGGACATATAAATTCCACTTTATTGGACGTACTTTCGCCCCCCCCCCCCCCCCCCCCTTTCCATTATGGCCACTGCTACCTGGTGGGCGAGGTCTGGAAATCAGTCCCACAGCTCTTCCTTCACTGAAAAAAAAGAAAAAAAAAAAGAGAGTAGTCTACCAAACCTGACGGTGATGAGCAATCGATGTCAGCCAAAGGAGATCATTGGTTTGGTGCGAGGACAACAAATTGGGTCCGTAAGTTGACAGGAACAGGAACAAACAGGATGTGATGGTGTGAGGGGAAGAGGTCAGGGGACAGTCTGACCAGGAAATGAAGCTACCGGGGATGAATTTTAGCGGCAGACACGTCGAGGGATAGAGAAACTTATTAAAAAAAAAAAAAACAGAAGAAAAAAAAAGATGTGGAAGGGTAATATTGGATTGGAAGGAGGATCGGTTGAAGCGGAAACGAAAAAAGAAAATAAAATAAAACAGAGCCGATACAAAGGACAGAAACACACACACACACACACACACACACACACACACACACACACACACACACACACACACACACACACACACACACACACCTCTCTCTCTCTCTGTGTCTCTATCACACACACACACACACACACACACACACACACACACACACACACACACACACACACACAGCGACAGGGACAGACAGACAGTCATAGACAGAAACAGAAGGAAGAAAGAGAGCGTTTGTCGTTTGTGAAGGTACATTTCGTTTAACGCCAAGCTTTCTGAATATCATTCTTATTGCTCGCACCTTGCCTGGGAACGCTGAAGAAGAAGCAGAAGCTGGCATCTTAAATGAAGATGATAGTCTTTTGAGGTTGCCCCCTCGTTTCTACCAAAATACTCATCAACACGCAGGTGTCAGCCTATGTGACAATAAACAATCTCTTATACATTCACAAGTCTATCTTCTGTCTCAGATAGATCAAGTTACCCCTGGCACATCTTCACTTGCAGTCGTTCCGTGAGTCTTAATGGAAACGATGTACGGAAGTGGTGTTGTGGGAACAGCACAATGATGAGAGCAAGTGTTCCTGGGTGTGAACTGTTTCGCTGAGAAGAATAGAACACTTGTTTTTATCTCTCTTTTTCTAGAGAACATACGAGTCACAGGTTATTATTATTATTATTATTATTATTATTATTATTATTATATATATATATATATATATATATATATATATATATATATATATATATATATATATATATACATATATGTGTGTGTGTGTGTGTGTGTGTGTGTGTGTGTGTGTGCGTGTGTGCGTGTGTGTGTGTGTGTGTGTACATGTGTGTAAGTTCATGTGTGTGTGTGTGTGTGTGTGTGTGTGTGTGTTTTCTGTTTGCGCGCGCGCGCGCGTGTGTGTGTGTGTGTGTATGAGTGTGTGTGTGTGTACATGTGTGTGTGTGTGTGTGTGTGTGTGTGTGTGTGTGTGTGTGTGTGTGTGTGTGTGTGTGTGTGCGTGCGTGCGTGCGTGCGTGTGTGTGTGTGTGTGTGTGTGTGCGTGCGTGCGTGTGTGTGTGTGTGTGTGTGTGTGTGTGTGTGTGTGTGTGTGTGCACGCTCCATTAAAGCAAAACACAGCAAAACGTAGCCAACATTGTTTTCATCTAAACCACGAACACATTATACATACTAACATCACATGTGCACTTTCGCTCAGATTGAATAGAAAGTTTCTGTTCTAACGAAGGCTAAAGGCGGACAATTCAAGCAATAGCGTCTGATATTACAGTTTCCGTTTTAACCCTGCGATTAAACAGAAAGAAACATCAAAATACACAAGAGCTGCTCTCATGGAGCTAATTCTATTTTTGCCGCCGAACGATTCCATTACAGTGGCAATTCAGTTAAACGAGTCAATAAAAAGTTGTAATGCAAAAAAAGAATTACATGAAATGTTTGAAGGAAGAAAGAACAAAAAAAGATCGGTTCTAAATTAATTGACGCCACGATCGAATGGAGTTCATGGGGTTTTTTTGTTGGTTGCTTTTTTTTATAATTTTTTGTTGTTGTTGTTGTTTGTTTTGTTTTTGCTTTTTAGCTGAAGAGACTCATCCGTTCAGTAACCTGTTATACATTCAGATGGAAAAGAAAGATGTGTTGTTTTGTGGCTGTTGATTTCTTTGTTTCATGGCATTTTATGTTGTTATATTTCAGTTTGTTTAACTTTATCTTATGTTGGTCTCATGCATTTTGTGTTTTTCTTCCACGAATCTGATCAACTGTCTAAAAAGCGATATATGCTTTGGTTTCAAACGCTGTTGTAATGGTGATGAAAACAATGGAAAATAATACAAATAATACCACACACACACACACACACACACACACACCCCTACGCCCCTCCCCCTTCCTCCTCCTCACACTGTGGAATCTCCTTGATGTTTTCTCATATTCTGCCCTTTGTCATTTGCTTGGCATGCTGTCACAAAATATCATCTTTAATGTTTTATTGTTGGGAAGGTTTGTGTTACAAAAGACGAGCTGCGTTGTCGACAATTTTTCAATTTAAAAAAAAACGGCGGTGAAGTATGTCTGCAGACTGGACAAGATACCTTGCTTTTTCGTTTCTTCTGATATCCCGTCATTTGCACGTGAAACAAACGGAAATAACGGCAAACAGATACACTAGGATCGAATATAATAACACGGAAATAAATGCCAAGAAAAAAAAAAGTTTAAATGTTGAAACAAAACGATTGTGCATGATTTTCTCTTGGAAGCATAAAAAGACGAATCTGTCAGATTTAAAACCTGAGCTAACTTCGGTGCATGGTTTCGATCAATTTCACACAAATGTCCTTGACAAAACAAACAAACAAACAAACAAAAAATCGGTTTGAATTCACTCGATCACAAAAAGAGAAAACAAAATTTAGCTGGTAGAGTAAACCCCACATCTATTTGTGCGTTAAGTTTTACTTTATTTTATCTTTTTATTAAAAAAAAATCGTAATGCGAAAAGTTATATAAATCTAAGTGAAACTTTAACTATGAATGTGTGTGTGTGTGTGTGTGTGTGTGTGTGTGTGTGTGTGTGTGTGTGTTCATGTGATGTCTTTCTCCTGGCTACAAGTGTATATTATCCAAGTAATTTCTTATTTCTACACAAGTTTTCCATCGACAACCACTCAGTTGCCGCTGGTTCGTTTACATGCTGTGAAAGTATGCTCCACATGAGACCTCGTTTTATCGTCTTTTTCGAATGCCTGACACCCAACAAAACCACCCGAGTGGTCTACTGTAGGGGGCGGGGTGGGGACGGTGCTTTAAATGTAACGCTTATGGCCTGATCGCCTGGATTAACAGATTCTCTGCAACAGATTCTTTCCGAAAAGCTCTTCGGCAGAAAGAGGAAAAAGGACTTGCTTCTCAAAGTAGAAATGCTGCAGACTTTACGAGTTGATTGAAAAGAAAGGAGAAACGTTCCAGTCTTCATCATCTTCCAGATATACAATACGCAGCATTTTCATACTTTTAAGAACATTTTTTACGGTGAAATTTCAGTTTTTGATCCATCGAATACATTCCACAGTTTGCAGACATTCATCACAGTAAAAACAAAAGGAAAATAATATTATATAGTGCTAAAATAATAGAATACTAGTGACGGTGGAGGGAAAAAGGAGAAGAAGAGAAGAAAAAGATGGAGAAGGAGGAGAAGGAGGCGGTGGAGGAGGAGGAGGAAGAGGCGGTGGAGGAGGAGGAAATGGAGGAGGAGGAGGAAAAGGTCACATTTGTTTTGACCATATTCTTTTTCGCACGATTTCAGACGCCATTGATCTTAAATTGATTTCTTGTCAAGACAACGTCCGTAAATCTTGATACAGCGCCCATCTGTTCTTTTTGTTTGTCTGGTCATCGTTTTTTTTTTTTTTCGTTTTCTCTACCACCGGTTTGCTTTTTGGTTGCTAGTGTGCTTGCTTATTTGGTTGTTTATGACGTCGAGCAAAAGGTCAGCTCACGTAAAAAAAGGGGGGCGGGGAGGGGGGGGGGGGAACCACATAGAACATTTATTTTCCAAAAGGTTGGCAGAGTAAAGTATACTCTGTTAACTCCGTCCAAAGCAGTTTCTTTCCACTCACCTCCTCCGCCTATTTTTTTGCCCTACGTTTTACAAAACATGTCCCAGACAAACAAGCTGTCTCCAAGAATAGCCTCGTTCCTACTTGCCCAGACAGTACTCTCGTTTTACAGATGTTTGGTTCATTACATGCTAATCCAAAAACAACTACAACCAGACATTCACTTCAAACTTCAACGGCAGATAAACAGTGGAACGACAACTCGAAAATACATTGCATTGTCAAAAGTGTGTATAGGTTAGTTTGTAGCTGCTGTATTTGAAGAACAAGGAAAAAGACAGGAGTCAGAGAAATGAGGGAGGGACGTGAGGAGAAGTATGCTGTGATGGAATCTGTGGAAGTGATTCCACATTGAGCAATACCTACCTGACATACAGGATGTGTGTGGGAACAGCTTCCCTTCCTTTCTCTGCATATCTCTTCAGTTTCAAAAGTAGAAACCTACATTAACAACTGAAGCAGAATTTTGCCAGACTAGAATCGTTAAGCTCGAACGTGAAATCGGATAGTGTTTGTACTTGAAACTTAAATTCAACGTAATTATATATTTCTGTATTTTTGTTTCAACGTCTTGTACACGTTAATATTCAAACCATACTCGTCCGAAGCACATTGTCCCAAAAGAACGAATGGACTGCTACGTACCGATATAAATTAAGAAATGATTTATGTAGGAAATCAGCCAACGAATCCAGGTTTTCATTTGTGCTTCACTGTCAACAGCCATGCTTCACAATCGAAACTGAACAAAACCTTTTCAACTGTAACTCTGACATAGGCTATCGAGACAACAGCGGAAGTAAAAACGGAAAAAAAGGAAAAGCCGTAATAAACTCCGCCACACAGGCAGAAAATAGTCCCAAGATAAGGGCAATAACTCAGTCTGTTTGCCTTCCCACCCTGCCCCTGAGTCCTTGTCTTCCACTGTGACCAGCGCCCAGAGCACTGTATCCA
>NC_134897.1:45231461-45241461 GCF_041734735.1 Babylonia areolata
GACGCGTATGACGTTGAGTATCAACAATAAATATCATATTGACAATAAATGTTGACTATAATTACATCAACATTCAGTGTTGAGTAAAACTGCATCGGCATCCATGATTTTTTTTAAAGCACCTACTTTTGCCGCTTACACATAAAAGTATGGGTGATATATATATTTTTTTCTCTCCCCTTTCCTTGATTAAAGGTTAAACATCACTGAAATGGAGACAGGGACATTGGAACGATGCCTGGAATAGGTTACCTTTCCTTGATTAAAGGTTAACATCACTGAAATGGAGACAGGGACATTGGAACGATGCCTGGAATAGGTTACCTTTCCTTGATTTAAGGTTACCATAATAATAATAATAATGATAATAATAATAATAATGGATACTTATATAGCACACTATCCAGAACTCTGCTCTGGGTGCTTTACAAAAGCGCTTTTGTTAACATAAAACATTACATCAATGTTACATACACACACACACCAAAATGTGACCACACACACACACACACACACACACACACTGCATACATACATTTTAACATACATGTGTATCTAACAGCTACCCTAACACATACGCACAGGCAGGCAGGCACTAACTTACATAAACACACGCACACACGATACACATTCATATACATGCATGTAGTTATGTACACATACATATGTATACACACACATAGTCAAGCACAGCTAACGCAAAGGAAGTGGACCTGCCACAATTGAACTTATTGCTGAGGGAAAAGGTTAGTTTTGAGACGAGATTTAAAAGGTGCGAGGGAATCAGAATGACGGAGGTTATCAGGGAGCTTGTTCCACGTCTTTGGCGATTGAATAGAAAGCGATCTGTGTCCATAGGTCTTACTTTTGACGTGAGGTATCCTGAGAAGTCGAGTATCAGAGGAAGAACGGAGCTGGCGAGACAGGTTATAGATATGAAGGAGTTCGGAAAGATACTTGGGGCCAGATCCGTTGACTGCAGAAAAGGTCAGAGTGGATAGTTTATAGTCTATTCGATCAGAAACAGGCAACCAGTAGAGAGACTGAAGGAGAGGAGAAACATGGTCAAATTTATCACTGAAATGGAGACAGGGACATTAGAACGATGCCTGGAATCGGCAGGTTGCTCACTTCTGGCGTGAACCGAATTTCTGAAACACTGCAGAATCCTTCGACAAAGAAAAACATTAAAATAATCTAATATGTCTGGATGGAGTGAGCGGAATAGGAACGTGACTTGTTGGAAGCCTAACATTAGCCTGTGAGTTTGTAGAAAAAAATAAGGAAGAGATAAACATGTGTCTCCTCCAGCGAAAAATAGTGTTTTTTCCTCCTCTTCATCCACTTGATTTCAAGGTAAAAGGTTGATGATGATGAATTGTTCATGACCCACCTGTCAATCCGTAATGATTGTGATTTGCTGTCTCTTCTTTAGAAAAGCGTATGGGTTTCACGTCAAGCGGACATTTGTTTTTGATTCGCACAGGAGGGCCAGCAGTTTGTGTCAGAGTTGAATGACGTTTGGAAATTGTAGTGGTTAGCGATGGGTAAAAGTGCGTTGTTAATTTATTTGTTTATTTATTTATTTGTCTATTTATCTAGCTAACTATCTAGTTATCTAGATAGCTATGTAGCAGTCTAGCTATTCATTCATTCCTCTATTCACACACTCAGCCTCACTCACGATCTCACCCACCACCCACCCACTCATTTATTTATCTAGTCATTCAGTTCCTCGTTTATTTGTTGTTGTTTTGGTGTGTATTTTACCTAACTTTTCATTCATACTTTCAGAATTTGAAATGATGTTTTGTTGGTTTTGTTTTTCTTCAATTGATTTTTACCATATTACTGTCCATGGCAATAAAAGCTTTTATTTTTTTGTGATTAAATGACAGTCAGGTGTCTCATTTACTTTAGCCGCGACCTGTATTTAGTCATAGACATTTAAACACAGACTGGCAGCGCATGATGCAAGGCCAGGACACGGATACAACTAAATGATGTGCCCGGGGGTTGTGTGAACGCGTCTATATTAATTTTCTGTCTGCGTTGTACCAGTCATCCTATTTCTTCCTCTCCATTATATATGATAGTCAGTCGTGTCCGACTATGACCATCAGAACAGCAACTGCTGTCCCGACTAGTTTGGCCATAATTTTATTATGGTGGGGATTGTCTTGCCCAAGTTACATCCTCACTCTCTCGGCCAAGTGGGTTTTAGGACAGTCAGCGTTGGGATAGTTCCCAAAGGCCACCTAGCCCCCAAGGCTGCAGCACTAAGATCCAGTGCAATATTGTCTTTTGGGAGTCATGGTCCTTCACTAAAGACTAAGCTGTAAATGATTTCCCACTGCAATAGAGAAAGTATTGATGATACAGCTCTCACTTTGTTACTGGTCCAACTGTAAACTTATAACAATTGTTATCTACCTAACCTGTGTGGGTGGGGGATATGATGTGATGGGAAGGGTTGGTGTGTGTGGACACTAGAAGAGAGTAAGGCAGAAAAGAAGGAACGAAAGAAGGGGACAGTTTTCATCCACACACCTTTTCTCTCTCTCCCTCTCCAATTGTATTGGGCAAGCCCTGGATTTCGCTTTTCTCTTTCTTTGTTTATTCATTTAGTTATTTGATTATTTGTTTGATTAGTTTGTTAGTTGGTTAGTTGATTAGTTAGTTAGTTAATACGTTATCTATTCATTTCTTTCTTTAAAAAAAAAATTGACAACGGTTTCATTGTCCGACCTACATACCTTTATAAAATAAAGGGAATGAGGGAGGGTCATTTGGGAACAGTGCAATGCATGTGTGCAGATATCTCTTTCCCGTTTGGGATCACACTGTTATCCAAGCCTGACGTGTTGTGCTCTGGATAGATAGATAAATAGACAGATAGACAGACTGATAGATTAAAAGATGAAAATATAGACAAATATGATAATTGTTTGAAAGATATATCGAGAGATATATCGATGTGTCGATAGATAGATAGACAGATAGATAAATAGATATATCGATATAGATATAGATAAATACATAGAGACGAAGAAGAAGAAGAAGAAGAAGAGAGAAATAGATTGAAAGAGAGAGACATAAACAGAAACAGAGACAGATAAACATGCAGACAGAAAGACAGATGGGAAGAGCTATCGCCATTCCTAATCGACACATTTACCATCACCAACACCAGCCTCCGGCCCACAGTAACGCCCACACCCCCACGCACTCCGAAATTTAGATAAAGAAAAAGAACACAAATAGAGTAAACGAAAAGATATAGAAAACAAACAAACAAAACAAACAAACAAACAAATAGATAAAACAAAAAAAATCGTCATTGAAGCACTAACTGCTCGATCATAATCATCTGCAAATCTTATGCAAACCTGGTCCACTTTTGTCCGCTGTTTCGCCATGCACCTGGTCCGTTGGGTACGCATCCAGCTGATTGGAGGGGACAGGTCATTAAGCCGTAGATCACTGCCGCTCCACACACCCCCACCCCCACCCCACCCCGCCGTCCCCCCTCCTGATAGTCCGCTGATTGGAAAAGGGTTGTGTCCCTTGCTGCCATTGATGTCCACAGAAACGACCTGTTACCCCTGAACGAGTTTAGAAGGAAGGGGACAAGGGGACGGGGAGGGGGGTGTGGGGATGGGGGGTGGGGGGTTCACGTGTTATTTAGACCTTGAGGAAGGGTAAGGGGGAAGTCGGGTGACTTGAAAGAGTTTAGCTTTTTCATACTTTTTTAAACACTTTTTCATGTCATGGAAGCATGTCATGTGAGGTCTCGATCCCTTTCAGTAGATACATGCGGTACATTGGAGAAAGTGGATGAATAGTAAATTGAAATGGACAATAGGATAGAAAAAAATACGCGTCACATGTAACATCTATTCCTAACACTGACTGTATTTTCTTTTTTGGGAACGTTGTTAGAAAAAAGAGGTTCTTATACCCATGTACCCTTGTCGGCAATCTGCACTGTGTTTAGTTGTGTGCGTGCATTTTTACGTTTTCCTATTGCAGACATTCTGTTTCGGAGGGGATATTTTGTGCTCATCATATCTTATATATCTTGTATTTCTTTATTTGTTTGTTTTGTTGTTGTTGTTGTTGTTGTTTTCTGTCACATAATCCTTAATATCTTCGCCGTAGGCTTTCCATGTGTTATTGGTTGAAACTATTTCTCTCTTGGAAAAGCGAAACACTCACTTGTAAAACGGGATGGACGGGTGCATATTTGACAAATGCTTCTTTTTCTGTTTATTCAACCACGCTTTGAATCTCTTAATTAGAGACGTCCTAAAAACAAAGATAAAAAGAGATTTAAAAAAATGTAAAAACAAACAAAAAAACAAACAAAGGAAAAAGGCCTGCTGAAAAATGAAGAAGCCACGAAACAGAGTGGTGTTGCAGACAAATACTTTTTTTTTTTTGCAGCAACCACGGGGACAAAACCCATCATTTCGTCCCCCCTCCCCCTTCCCCTCCCCCCATTGAAAGCACAACCAGACGCATTCATTTTGCAAGTCTCTCTCGCCCGACTCATTTCGGCTTTGTTGCTGATTATTCTTCTAGAATCAGTTTTCTCTCTCTCTCTCTCTCTCACTCTCTCTCTCTCTCTCTCTCTCTCTCTCTCTCTCTCTATATATATATATATATATATATATATATATATATATATTTTTTTTTTTTTTTTTTTTTTTTTTTTTTTTCGCTTGAATTTATGTTCGATGTTTATTATTGACAGGGAGTAGGATGTCAGGAGTGGGGTGACACCTTTTCCAATATCATATTGTCTTCGGTCGAATTCAAGATGGACGTTGTGCTTTAACTTCGGCTGGAATAAGCATGAGAGAGACACCTTTGCAAAATGTATATTTTCGAGTGAATTTTGAATTGAAGTTTATTGTCATGTTGACAAAATATGGAATGTGTGTGTGTGTGTGTGTGTGTGTGTGTGTGTGTGTGTGTGTGTGTGTGTGTGTGTGTGTGTGTGTGTGTGCGTGTGTGTGTGTGTGTGTGCGTGCGTGCGTGCGTGCGTGTGTGTGTGTCTGTGTCTGTGTCTGTGTGTATGTGAAGGGAGAGGGGTGCGGTTAGGGAGGCTGACACCTTTCCAGTACATATTTTCAGTCGAATTGAACATGGACAACAGGGTCGGGCAAGTTTCCAATACGCATTTTCGGTCGACTGTAAATTAAAATGGACACTTATTTCTTACAAGAGAGGGTGACACGTCTCTATTCCGTTGAACCTTGTGTGACACAGTAAAAAATGCCTTTGGGAAATCCCCACACTAACACCTGCTGCTCGTTTATCACATTTGTTACATCAATGGGTTTGATCTGGGAGTGGTCATTCCTCTTCCCCAGAGAGTTCCGGCCCAAATACGTGCCACTCCAGGGACACGCACATCTTAGCAGTGATGTTTATGTTGGGGGCGAATTACAACGAAACATGTTGTTTCAGCGCCCTCTTCAATAATTCAGAATTGTCTCGTTGTCCATCACAGTCAGTCATTTCACTGGATATTAGATCTCTCTCTCTCTCTCTCTCTCTCTCTCTCTCTCTCTCTCTCTCTCTCTCTCTCTCTCTGTCTGTCTGTCTGTCTGTCTAACCCTCTTTTCATATGCCCTGTGAGAGTGACACTTTTTCAGTAGACACTATCGGTCTTTTAATTCTTTACGGGGGCTAGGAAGTGGTACCTATGTAATTTTCATTTTCAATTGAATTTAAGATTAACTTTTATAATTGACAAAGAGGACGACGCTGATAGAATATACATTGTCGGTCGAATTCATGATACACGTTTATTTCTGACAAGGAGGAAACGGCTCTTCATTCACTTAAGCTTTTCTATACCCACTCAAAAAACACCTTTGGGAAATTCCTTATTCCCAACAACTGCTAATCGTTTTTTGTTGTTGTTTTTTTCACATTTGTTACAAACTGGTTCGGATGGAGGGGAGGGGAGGGGATCCTGGCCAAGGTCGCGAGCACTTAAGGGGCACGCACAAAGCTTTAAGCGGTGATGTTTATGTTGGGGGGAATAACGATCAGACATGTTATTCCAGCGTCCTGCTCGATTAAGACTTGTTCCCTGCCCATCCCAGGCATTCGTTTTATTGGTTTGGATCTCCCTCTCCCTCTGTCTCTCTCTGTATCTGTCTCTGTCTCTCTCTCTGTCTCTATGTCTGTGTCTCTCTTTGTCTTCCTCTCCCTGTCTCTCTCTGTGCCTCTGTCTCTATGTCTGTGTCTCTACCTGTCTTTCTCTCCCTGTCTCTCTGTCTGTCTATCTGTCTCTGTGTTTCCCTCTGTCTTCCTGTCTCTGTCTCTCTCTGACTGTCTCTATGTCTCTATCTGTCTCTCTCTCTGTGTCTCTCTCTGTGTATCTCTCTGTCTCTATGTGTCTCTGTCTCTGTATATCTGTCTGTCTGTCTGTCTCTCTCTCACTCACTCTCTCTCTTCCTTCTGCTCTCCACCACACTCCGTCCCTATTGTCCCTGCTGTTATTTATTTAAAGCGTTATTGTATTGAACATAAATATATATACTTATGTTCGTACATGAGTATGTAATTTCGATGTTGATGTTGCGTATTTGACTCTCTTTTTTTTCCTTTCATAATTATCATTATTCCCCACGTGGCCGGATGTAAAAAACAACAACAACACGTTCTCCATTTCCATTTACCTTTTTAAAATTCTGTTCGTTCGTTCTTTCGTTTGTTCGTTCGCTCTCTCTCTGTCTCTCTCTATCTGTCTTTCAATTTTTTTTGATACCCAAATTCAGCCTGTTCTATTGTATGCTTCAGAAGTATGGGGGTTACAAAGACTGGGAAATATTGAGAAGTTCAACACACTTGCAATTAAAAGATATCTTAATGTGCCACTGAAAACACCAAATAAGTTTGTGAATGGAGAGACAGGTCGCTACCCATTATATGTCAACAGTGCAGTCAGATGTATCAGATACTGGTTAAAAGTAATAAAAATGGATAGCAGACGTCTCCCCAAACAGGCATATACCATGCTAGTTACTCTAGACAACAATGGCAAAAAGTGTTGGGCCTCTCGCATAAAAGATACACTCTTTAGCCTAGGGTTTGGATACGTCTGGCTGCAACAAGGGGTTTTGTGCGAAAAATCGTTCATTTCCTTGCTTAAACAACGCCTAACAGATATTTACTTACAAGAATGGGAAAGCTCCGTAATGCAGAAAAATATGTATAATTACTATAGAACATTTAAATTTACCGTTGAAAATGAAAGATATTTTGATTTTGTGAACATAAAATGTTTCAGAGACTGTATTGTCAAATTACGCTTGGGACTATTACCTCTTAAAGGAGCTACTTTGAAATCATTTTTCAACAATAATCAGGATAAACTTTACAGCTTTTGTGCAGTCACGGAGGATGAGGAACATGTAATTTGTGTTTGTCCTTTGTATTCCGAAATTAGAGATAAATAACTGGACTATTGTAGCATACAATCTATACCACAATTGCTAAAATGTGACAGCATGCTTAAAACTAGGAACCTGGGAATTTATATCTTTTGTGCATTGAAAATTCGAAACAATTTCGTAGGTAATATAGATAAGCAATGCCCTCTGTACTGGCTGTCAGTTGTGAAAATAACTGAATGAAAATCCGTAGGTTTAGGAAATTCCACTTTCTTGCATGCATGGCTTGTTTCATGTTTTCGTTTTTCTTTAATTGGCATTCTACATTGTTCTTTTTGTTTCTAGGGGCCGGAGGCCTATGGAATAAAATTTTGCTCTTGTTCTTGTTCTGTTTGTCTTTCGCTCCCTTTCTATCTCTCTGTCTCTGTCTCTGTCTCTGTCTCTCTCTCTCTCTCTCTCTCTCTCTCTCTCTCTGTCTCACTGTCTCTGTCTGTATCTCTGTCTCTGTCTGTCAGTCTCATTCTGTCCTCTCTCTTCCACCCTCTCTCTTTCTGTCTCTTCCTCTGTCTATATGTCTGTCTATCCGTGTTTCTATGTATTTCTCTCTCTGTATCTCTGTCTCTCTGTTTGGCTGTATGTCTATCTGTCTCTCTGTGTGTCTGTCTGGCTTTCTCCCTCTTCCTGTCTCTCTATCTCTGTTTCTCTCCGTTTATCTCTCTCTCTCTCTCTCTCTGTCTCTGTCTCTGCCTGTCTGTTTGTCTGTCTCTCTTTCTCTCTCTCTGTATCTCTGTCTTGCTGGCTGTCTGGCTGTCTCTGTCCTCTCTCTTCCACCTCTCTCTCTGTCTCTGTTTCTGTCTCTCTATCTCTGTCTATATCCATCTCTCTCTCTCACACACATTCTCTCTCTCTCTCTTACATACTCTCTCTCTCTCTTTCGCTCGCTCGCTCGCTCGCCTGCTCGCTCGTCCAGCGCCATGCACACACATAACAGGCGTGTGCTTTTCGCGGGGTGACGCGCCAGTGTGTAACGCCTATGGACAAAATGGATCCATGAAAAGTGTGGAATTGCCACCGTTGAAAATTTTCTTCTTCTTTTTTTGTTGTTTTTTTATAGTCTGTTCCTGTCTCTGTCTTTCTGTGTCTCTGTCTCTGTGTCTCTGTCAGACAGACAGAGTTTCCATTTCTACGAACATTGATATATATGATTTGTGTGTATACCAAAACAATCGAAGGCACAAACCCTTGATGCCATTGTCAATCCCACTTACACAATCGCTGTCTGGAGAATCATCTGTATTTGCAGCCACGCCCCATTTTTTTTTCTTTTCCAGTGAAAGAGAGAGACAGAGACAGAGACAGAGAGAGAGAGAGAGACAGAGCGAGTGAGAGACACGGGACACAGACAGTCAGGCACAGAGAGGGTGACGGTTGGAGGGCAGAGAGAGAGAGAGAGAGAGAGAGTTACATTCACATCCATCAGGGACCCATGTTATTTCCTTGAGCGTTACAGTGCCCGATATGTCTCTCAGTTGATTGACTCTCTCTCTCTCTCTCTCTCTCTCTCTCTCTCTCTCTCTCTCTCTCTCTCTCTCTCTCTCTCTCTCTCTCTCTCTCTCTCTCTCTCTCTCTCTCTCTGTCTATCTCTCTCTCTGCCACAGTTTTTCTCTGCCTTTCTCTTTTTTTTCATATCAGAGACTGAACAGAGTGCAAGAGATAGAGATAAAGACAGACATATAGACCGAGACAGATATATCTATCTATCTATCTATCTATCTATCTATCTATCTATCTATATCTATCTATCTATCTATCTATCTATCTATATATATATATATATATACAGAAAGACATACGTACAGACAAGCAGGCAGACAGGCAGAAAGACAAAAGGAAACTGGGTGCAGGGATCATCTCAACATTCCTAATACACCACGATGGACAACAAAGTTCACGAACAACTAGTGTCAGGGAAATGTCAAATTGTGTTAAATCCTGCCATTCTTCTCAATCCCCCTTATTCTTTTTCCTTTTTCTTTGTTCCATTAAAGAATCCGTAAGTGAGATATATTGTCTATGAAGTAATCGCAGACAAATCCAGATATGTGGAATTTGTCAGATACACCAAAACATTGCACACGCTCGAGGCCTTTCTTTCTTTCCTTCTTTATTTATTTGTTGTTTGTTTCCTTTCATGCTTAGCCTCTACCGTTCTTTTTTTTTCGTTCGTTCTTTTATCTTTGGTTCATGATTGTCATTAGAAAATACGTTATTGTGGTGTTTTCATGAGGTTTCACCCGAACTACGTAGCACCAATATATATATATATATATATATATATATATATATATATATATATATATATATATATATATATATATATATGACAAGAAATAGCTTTAATGAGGTCTGATCAGCCATCCCCTGTGAGCGGCTATTTTCTTTTGGACGACAACAACAGCAACAACAGCGGACTAGCCACACAAACATGCCAGCAATCTTCCTGTGCACTGTCAGCAACAAAGCACATGATGATCCCAAGAGGAAGTTCCAAAATAACCTCAATGGAATCTTGTCTATCAACGGTTTTT
>NC_134897.1:45251461-45253961 GCF_041734735.1 Babylonia areolata
CCAAAGAACACTCAAACTCATGCGTTAGTGCTACACCATCCATCACCAGGTCATGATCAAGATTCGATCCTCAGTTTCGGGGGAGAAGCTGCTTGCATGGACTCACAGCACCTCCACAACCCTCCCACAGCCCCTCCTACCCCACACTCCCCCCCCATCCAAGCCATCCCCTCACACACACACACACACACACACACACACACACACACACACGAACCCCCCCCCCCCCCCCGCACACACACACACACATACATACACACACACACGCACGCACGACCGAATCCGACCTTTGCGGTATTCTTTTCCGCATCCATTACCCATGCCCAGTAGCTTTGTTCAGCTGAGCACCTCATCCATTCTCGAACAATCCATCAAGGAAGTAACAGTTCATTTTATTCTTTTCTCATTTCCTTCTCTCTCTCTCTCTCTCTCTCTCTCTCTCTCTCTCTCTCTCTCTCTCTCTCTCTCTCTCTCTCTCTCTCTCTCTCTCTCTCTCTCTCTCTCTCTCTCTCTCTCTCTCTCTCTCTCTCCCCCTCTCTCTCTCTCTCCCCCTCTCTCTCTCTCGCTCTCTATCTCCCTCTCTCTCTCTCTCTTTTCGTCCTGTCTTTTCTTTTACCTTACTCCTCTCTTTCATGTTTTTTGTTTGTTTTTTTCTGAACGTTTCTCAGTTCTTTTTTTTTTTTTTTTAATTTGTTCTCCGTTTTCTAAAACTTTCTTTTCTTGAGTTCCCTTCTTGCTTTCTCCATTTCTTTCCTTTCCTTTCTTTTTAGGTTCCTCTTACAGCTTACTTTCTTTCTTTATTTCTATCTTTCTTTTTTTCTTCTTTAGGTATATATATATATATATATATATACTGTTCAGAGTGTTGATGCTAGATACAGCCTATGTAGCCTACACACAGAATGTAGTTTCCAATAACAATGGAAGATTTTAACTTTTAGGACCAAAGGCCTATGTTGTTTTTCCAGTATCATTTGGAAACGGCATTCCCTGTCTGACCGTTCTGTTTTCAGTGTTTTGTATGGTACCCAGTGACCCTGCTTGCTGGTCGCGCTTCACAGACAATGAGCATCACGCACACACACACACACACACACACACACACACACACACACACACACATATATGCACTTCATTTACCACCATCTTTATAATTGAATGCCGTGTTTGCGTAGGCCGGCACAAGTGACAAAGCGGCAGAAACTGGACCCAAGTTGTTGCTTTTTGTTTGTTTATTTGTTTGTTTGTTTTTTTGGTTGTTTTTTGTTTTTTCACAGTCTTTTTTTTTCTTTTTTTTTTCGTACACGTTTGTTTGTGTCTGAAATGGACGAATGGACAGGAAGTCTCCCTCTGTCTCCGATTCTCTGTCTGTCTGTCTCTCTAGGGACTAAAGAGAAGACATCAAAAATGTGTGCGCACTACACATTCGAGAGTTGTGGATTTTATTAGACACACTTCACTTTTATTTGCTTATATATATATATATATATATATATATATATATATATATATATATATATATATATATATATATATATTTATTTATGTATGCATGTGTATGTATGTATGTATGTATGTATGCATGTATGCTCTTATGCCCTTTAGAAATGACTCCCTTCCCACCGCCCACCACCTCCCCCCTTGGGGAAAAAACAAAAACAAAAAAAACGTATCAAAGGAAGGTAGTGCTTTTCATTCCAGACGGGGTGTTCTTGACTTGCTGACCTGTAGAGCAATCTTAGAGCAGTGAAATCAAGACGCCAAAGGCTGCGAACCAGCTACAGTCAGTGAAGGCGGAGGGGTGGGGGGCTTGGGGGGGGGGGGTCACTCGGTTCAGCGCCTCTCACACAGTCCCCGTTCGTTAGCGGGTTACAAATTGGATCAGCAGGGCAGGGCCCCGAATTTTGTGGGTTCAGTCTGAGTTGTCTGCCCCATTTCCTGCTCTTTCTCTGCCTCTGTCTCTTGCTCTGTGTCTGTCCGTTTGTTTCTGTTTCTGTCTCTGTCACCGTGTGTCTATATGTATGTCTGTTTGTCTGTCTTTTCTGTCTCTTTCTGTCTGTCTGTCTGTCTATCTATCTATCTATCTATCTATCTATTATTTTTGTCTCTCTCATTGTCATTCTTTCCTTTTACCGTTCATGCTTTTCATAAATGCGTGTGTTTTTGTTTGTTTGTTTGTTTTATTAGTCAGTACCTAAACCGTCTGGCATACACTCACATTCTGTCAACTCTTGTTTTTCATGTTGGATCATTCCTCTCGGCTACTAATCAGTCTAATGAACTACCTAACTGTCATATGTGACTCGAGCGATGATAGCTTGATCATATGATGTCATCTTCCTTGTTCATTAATAAAAGTCTCCATCGACATTAGAGGCTGGGATATATCGTAAGAGGATTCTTGAAGGACCTGTCATGTTGTGTGAATCCTAATTATGTCTCCGTAACATCGTCGTCAGTACCTTTGAATTTCTTTGATCATTATAAAATAAAGAGAGAA
>NC_134897.1:45261461-45276461 GCF_041734735.1 Babylonia areolata
CACGTGTCTTTCCGCCTTCTTTCCGATATACCCTCCCCCCCCCCCCTTCCCCCTCCTGTCGGCGCTGTTGTTGTCGATGGTGATTCTGTTTGCGTGTTTGTTTGCTTGCTTGTTTTTGTTTACTATTTAATTGGCCACTTAGTTCTTTTTCAACAGATGCGAGCCATATCGTGCAGAGCCCCTGAATGAATATCCTTGTCATAATAACAATATTGATATATGCTTTAGTAGCGTAGTCAGTCAGTTATTTGGTGAGTTACTCAGTTAGTGAAATACATGAGTAAAACCTCTCAATGCTAACAGAACAAAATTATCACATCAAATTTTACTTATCTAAAATAGATACATGATACTCTCTCTCTCTCTCTCTCTCTCTCTCTCTCTCTCTCTCTCTCTCTCTCTCTCTCTCTCTGTTTCTCTGTCTCTCTCCCCCCCTCTTCCTCTCTCAGTGTCTCTCGCCCCCACTCCACACTCCCACCCCCCCTCCCACACACACACACACACATACACGCTATTTACCAGTCTCAGACACTTTAATCCGAAGTACTATACAAACAAACAGCTCTACTCTCTGAAGATCAATTCAATTAAAACGAAAACAGTTCAATCATGCCATTCAGTGTTTCTCCGTTTCTCTCTTTCTCTGAAGCTCTGTTTGTCTGTGTGTCTGTCTGACTGTCTGTCTGACTGTCTGGAACTCTGTCTACGTCTCTCGCTCTTTCTGTCAACAGCTGTCTGTGTGATTGTGTGGGTCTGTCTCTCTATCTGCCTCGCCGTTTCTCCCGCTTGGTGCTTGTTGATGTCTGTTTTTCGTTTGTTTTTTGGTTGCCCCTTTGTTTCCATGTGTCTCTCTGTCTGTCTGTGTCCCTGTCTCTAGGTTTCTCTGTCTGTCTGTGTGTGTCCCTGTCTCTAAGTCTCTCTGTCTGTGTCCCTGTCTCTAGGTTTCTCTGTCGGTCTGTGTGTGTCCCTGTCTCTAAGTCTCTCTGTCTGTGTCCCTGTCTCTAGGTTTCTCTGTCTGTCTGTGTGTGTCCCTGTCTCTAAGTCTCTCTGTCTGTGTCCCTGTCTCTAGGTCTCTCTGTCTATCTGTCTGTGCGTGTCCCTGTCTCTGTGTCTCTCTGTCTGTCTGTGTGTGTCCCTGTCTCTAGATCTCTCTGTCTGTCTGTCTGTCTGTGTCCCTGTCTCTGTGTCTCTCTCTCTGTCTGTCTGTGTCCCTATTTTCTAAGTCTCTCCGTCTGTCTATCTGTGTCCCTGTCTCTAAGTCTCTCTGTCTGTCTGTGTGTTTCCAAGATATTGCGTGTCGTGAACATGTTATTAATAAACGTTTTGGGAGATTATTCTCTTTCTCTCTCTGTGTCTCTGTCTCTGTCTGTCTCTCTGTCTCTGTCTCTGTCTCTCTCTCTCTGTTTCTTACTCATTGTCTCCGCCTCTCTGTCTGTCTGTCTGTCTGTCTGTCTCTCTCTCTCTCTCTCTGTTTCTTACTCATTGTCTCCGCCTCTCTGTCTGTCTGTCTGTCTGTCTGTCTGTCTGTCTGTCTGTCTCTCTCTCTCTCTCTCTCTCTCTCTCTCTCTCTCTCTCTTTCTCTCTCTCCTCTCGTATGTCTGTCCTGATAATATGTCATTACCTTCTCTCTAGCACTAACCACATTCCTGTCTCTTTGGATGTAAAACAATGCTATGACCTAGTGCCTGTATGTTGCATAGTACAAGGAAACCAGCACACACAAAGAAAGAATTTATATGCCCAGCCTGAAGGTAAGGTGTCAGTCAATTGTCAACGGATCCCTTCATTAAAACTTTGAAAGAAAAGATTCGTGCAGATTTGTTTGCACAAGCTATGGAGAAGAAAAAAAAGCGAGAAAGAGAGAAAGGGAGGGAGGGAGAGAGAGGGAGAGAGAGAGAGAGAGAGAGAGAGAGAGAGAGAGAGAGAGAGAGAGAGCCCTAGATCAAGAAACAGCTATCAGGAAGAAGAGATGAAGGCTGGAATTTCAATTCACGACTTGATAGAGAAGAAAAAGATGATTTCATTGAAGAGACACGGAAAGAAATGTAACAGAAGCTGTTGACTTTCGTTGCCTTAATTATTTCAGGGCTTTTATGTCTGATTAGACAAAACATTTCAACACTTGTCTCATTTTATATGTAATAGCACTAGTTACGTTGAACCTTTTCAGAAAATAATTATATTATTATTGTGTATGCGTTTGGCCGTCTTTGTTTCTGACATTTTCTGTCTCTGTCCGTCTGTCTGTCTGTACCTGACTGTCTTTCTGTCTGTCTGTCTGTCTGTCTCTGTCTCTGTCTCTCTCTCTCTCTCTAAAAAAAAAAAGCCCAATAGACGATCGAAAGATACTGAAAACTTTTTTTTGTATATGTGGATCATAAACGAAATATAAACGATGAATAAATAGCTGGAAGACAGAAAGAATGAATGAATACATGAATAAAAGGCTGAATGAATGAATGAAAACAAATACATAAATGAATAAGTAAGCAGACAAACAAACAAATAAACAAACAAATAGATAAATAGATAAACTAATAAATAAATTAATTAATTAATAAATAAATAAACAAATAAAGAATGAATAGATAAATAAATGATAATCAGACTGAACCAGAAGGGTACGTTTTGATCCACGAAGCGCCTCTCCCTTCAACGAAACCACACATACAAACCAATGGAAACAGAAAACAAAACAAAAGGAACCAAAAACTGCACAAATCACTGAAGTTAATTGTTTTAAAATGTTAATGATTTCAATGTCTAGTTCTACAATCAGGTTGAGTACAGTTGTAGTGTTGTATTGCCGACAGCATGGGGCTATACCAAGGCTTGAAACCGCATGCTCCAATTTGTCTAAAACTGTTATAACAATTATTGTATTGTATTGTATTGCATTGTATTGTGTTGTATTGTAGTGTGTTGTATTCTAAAGTATCGCACTGCATCGCATTGTATTGTGTTACGTTTTGTCACACACACACACAAATCCCTGAATGCAGGTCGGGCAGCTCTCCACGGGGATAGGGCACCGCCAGAGCGGACAACACAACGTATGTTTGCTGTTCCTTTTCCCTGTCTCCAAGGGTACTTTATGTACATTCAGAGTGGGCTTTTCTTTTGAAAGTTATCAGCTTCGTCTCCTTTTCTTTACGTTGGCAATGTAAAGCCTGCTGAATGCCAGTAGAAATAAGCGTGGCACCAAACGAGGATTGTCTTTGGAAATGTCATTAGCAGTTCACATGTAAGAAGGACCATATGGAAATACAGTATAAGAGAATGAAGGGGAAAAAAAGAGAAAAAGAGAGAAAGATAAGATAACAATATAAGAAAAGAAAACAGAAAGAAAGACATGAAAGAAGGCAGAAATTATTTGTGAAGCCTAGCATCACCTGCTGGTGTGGAGAAGAAAAGGGAACTTTCTTTAAAGAAAGAAAGAAAAGACAGGAAGAAAAGTGAGGGAGAACATATTTGTGCAGCTATTCCAAACCGTATTTTCCTTTTGTTCCCTTCAATTTCTCTAAGTGTGTTTAAAGGTCCATTGTTTCCTTTAGTAATCTAAAATATTCCAACGATAGAGCCCTCTGGAGATTTATCACAGATGAATTAACGGAAAAGGTGCTAGATTCCGCTGGGGAATTAAAAATTGATCTGATACATCAAGGTTGCTGACAAAATACTTTTATTTGTTCTCTTTTATCTTTGCATTCCCCGAGTGTGCGCGTCATTTTTGTCCAGTATTCATTACATTGCAGTCAACGTTAAAATGGCAGCATGGTTATTTTTATAGAGAGCTGAGAAAAAACATTCCAAATGAAAGTTCCATCAACAAAAAACAGTATTTGCGTTTTAAAAGGAAATATGCTGAATGCCTCTGCAGTGTGTTCTAGTCTTTCTTTTTCTTTATTTAAAAAAAAAAATTTTGTCACATCTTGGATGTTCATTCCATTGCTAAGGTCAAAAAGCGTAAGAGTGTGCATAGAAAATAATGTGTCTTTAAAGGTAATCTGCAGCAGGAACGGACGCAGTCAGACAAGTGTTTTTTGCTGTCGACCCGATGTGTGTGATAATTGTATTCGCGTTGCTTTGGTGTGCTAATTCTGTCCAAAGGACACTTTGGGGATGTTCGATTAATCAATTATACATTCCTTTTTCTTGTCTTTGTTCTTCTCGTTTCTCTTATGATTAAGATTATAATGATAATGATAATTATTTTGATTATGATTTTGATTCAGATTCTGATGATAATGATGACGATGATTACTTTTATTATTGTTGTTGTTGTTGATGTCGTAATATTTTCCGTCAACTCTTCTTCTTCTTCTCTGTCATTATATGAGCTGTGTGTGTGTGTCATAAAACCACTCATAAGTCTTCATAGGCGTGCTCTTAAATTAGTTCTTCTAACATCTTCTTCTTCATCTGTTTCTGATTACATAGAATATGATATATCGCCAATGAAATTGAAACATGAATATGATAAAGCCATATTCATGTTCAAAATATTATCAGGTTATGCCCCACCCTCTCTCATAAGTGATTTTCCAGTAAATAGTAACCGTCACACACATAAAATTACCTTGCCTCGGCCACGAATTGATCTCTATAAAACAAGTCTCACATCATCTGGTGGATATTTATGGAATTCTATTTCATCTACACTAAATATAAACTCCAGTCTCAGTGTCTTCAAAAGACTATATCATAAATAAGTTCTACGAATCCTTGAAATTACTGAGACTGAAAAACAAATGATGTATTCTCAATTTCCTTGTCTATGTGTCTGTCTCCTCTCCTCCCTTCCCCCTGCCCCCTTTCTCCCTCCCCCCCTCTCTCTCTCTATCTCTCCTTATCTCTCTCTCAACAGTTTTTCCTCTCTCTCCTTCTCCGTATCTCTTCCTTCCTAACCTTCTTCCTTCCCTCTTTCCTCCATGCATATGCACACTGTGTTATTTTGCGGAGAATTGTGTATTTACTTTGCCATTTATTTCTTCTTATTGTTGTTGCCATGCGATGCGTACGTTTTTCCCGCCCCACTTTTTGTGAGTTTTTTGGTTGTGTGTTTTTGGGGTTTTTTGTGGGTTTTGTTTTTTTTGTTTTTGTTTTTTTGTATTTCCTTTATTAGTTTATACGTTTTCTTTACGAGGGTAGGATGGAAACGGGCCGATCAGTGCCTATTCCTTTTCCCTCAATAAAAAAGTTTCGACTTCGATTTCGATTTCGATTTGTGTCCGTGTCTCCGTCTCGATCTGTGTGTCTGATTCTTTGTCTGTCTGTCTGTCTGTCTGTCTGCCTGCCTGCCTGTGTGTGTGTGTGTGTGTGTGTGTGTGTGTGTGTGTGTGTGTGTGTGTGTGTGTGTGTGTGTGTGTGTGTGTGTGTGTGTGTGTGTGTGTGTGTGTGTGTGTGTGTGTGTGTGTGTGTGTGTGTGTGTGTGTGTGTGTGTTTCCCTCCTCTTCTTGACCTTTATGAATTAAACATGTAAGTCTCTCTCTCTCTCTCTGTGTCTCTGTCTCTATCTATCTATCTATCTATCTATCTATATATCTGTCTATATATATATATCACACAGACACAGACAAACACAGACACTGACGCAGACACACACACACACTCACACACACACACACACACACACACACACACACACACACACACACACACACACACACACACACACACACACACACACACACTTGCTCGCTCGCTCGCTCACTCGTTCGCCCAATGTTCCTGCCTTATTTTATTTATTTATATATTTATTTTGTGTTCTTTTTTCTGTCCTGTGTCATCGGCATCTATCATTTCCAATCAGCTGTATAGCCGGGAGGTGATTGCACAGAAATCAAATCCCCTGGGGCAAATTGTATTTTCCGCGTGAGCACCAGATTCTTTAGATCCTCCGTCTCTGGCATTTTCCGTGCCATTAAAGGCACCGTGTCTTGTTTCTGTGCTGCTGTTTCTCTTTTCTGTTCCTTTCTTTTGTTGTTGCTGTTTTGGGTTTTTGAAACATTTCTAACCTGTCAGTGGAGATTGCTTCAAAATGTACTGATTGATTGATTTATTTTATATGTCTGTCTACCTAGGTATATATTTATTTGTCTATCTATCTATCTATCTATCTATCTATCTATCTATCTCTGACTGATTGACTCTCTCTCTCTCTCTCTCTCTCTCTCTCTCTCAATATATATATATATATATATATATATATATATATATATATATAGATAGATAGATAGATAGATAGATAGATATATACTCGTTTGTGTAGTTGGTTATTTTTCTTATGTTTATTTATTTTCATTGCATATCAATATATCTGTTTATTAGTTCAAAGACATTCATAATTATCATTTACAATTTATGAATTTGTTTTTGGTTTTTGTTTGTTGTTGTTTTTTATTCCTGTGCAATTACCTGGAACACTATATATATATATATATATATATATATATTTTTTTTTTTTTAATTTTTTTTTTTAATTTGTGTTTCGTTTGGACACCCCGCCCGAATCAAATGAGGTATATGATGACGTCACCGGTGCTGAAGGATATGTAAACGTTGATGATGTTTAAGAAAGAGAATAGCTACCTCAGAGTTATGATGTTATGCTGAGCGTATTTTATGTTGCTCATCTCTCTTCCTCTTCATACAATTATGTCAGCAATGGTTGTGTGTCAAGTAGCGTGTTTTTCTTTCTTCTCTGTTTTTAATTAAAGAAAGAAAGACATACAGACTGATGGAAGAAAGACAAAAAGACAGAAAGAAAGAAAGACAGACAGAAAGACAAAAAGAAAGAAAGAAAGAAAAAGAAAAAAAAATGTACGACTTCCATGAAGCTTGAATGGAGGCAATAGACTTTGATAGCTTTTATTATTGTTGATTTTACTGATGCTGCTCTCTTTTTTCTCTTCTTTTTATCATGCCGATTCATTTATCAACTTTTGATTTGATTCGATTTTTGTTCCATTCTAATTTCCTGCTGCCAATGATTATCGCAACGTGGATTGGTAAGTGTAACATTACCAACCACCAGAACGCTGGCCCCTTCCACGAAGACAATACATGTACAGGATATGACACAAATTGTGATGAAGATAGTGATGGTGATGATTGTAACGATGATGATGATGACGGTAACGATGGTTATTGATCATAGTTGTAGTGATTATTCTTTTCCGTGTTTGTTATGCCACCACTTCAAAAACAGTTTCAAACTGTGTTTTACATAGTATATCTCAAGCAAATAGAAAAGAAAAGTATATATATATATATATATATATATATATATATATATATATATATATACTTTTCTTTTCTATTTGCTTGAGATATACTACAACAACAACAACAACAACAACAACAACAACAACAATAATAATAATAATAATAATAATAATAATAATAATAATAATAAATTACAACGCCCATTCAACAGATTTCTTTCTGAACTGTAAACCAGTTGATTTTTGAATACTATTCATTCCTGATCCGTTTCAATATCTTCGGGGTCCACCTGCATTGCTCGCCAAGTGAGATTCCAGTCCGTATGTAGGAAAGCTGTAGTCCTAGAATCAAAATCACGACAGTTGCATCGTTGCCGACAAAGCAAAATTTGTGTCTACGTGGTAGCAGACTTTGACTGTGGCTTGTGTTAAGAACATTCACAACACAGTATTTCACGTCATAAGACATGCCCTCATCGTTGGTCTATGGTTATGTTTGTTTTGTGCATGTCTTTGTTTTAATTCTGCGAAAAAAATCCGATTAACGAGAAAACGGCGACGTGACAATATTCAAGCATGTTACCATTCATGGCTTTTGGCCTTTTTTAATTTTATTTATTTATTTATTTTTTTGTTCCTAGCGCTGAGTCTAGTGCATCTCTACAGACGGTTATCACGTCTGTGATTGATTTGCAATCATTGGAGAGGAAGCGTTGTGGTTTCTTAAACAATCGCTTTGGGGGCCGATGAATTCCCTCGGTGATTAAAGGCTATTGCTTTCTTTGCGTGCCTTTTGTTTTGGGGTTTTGTGACACAGAGTGCATAAATTTAACGCGACCTTTCTACTCTTGTGAAATTAACTCTCTGTGGGGTATGTACCTCTCTGTGTTTTTTGTTAGTGGATCTGTGTCACTGTCTGCTTCTCTCTCTCTCTCTCTCTCTCTCTCTCTCTCTCACTCTGTGTGTGTGTGTGTGTGTGTGTGTGTGTGTGTGTGTGTGTGTGTGTGTGCGCGCGCGCGCCTTTCTGCTATCCATCCGCTAGCTGTCTGTCTGGTTGGTGAGTCAGTTTGTCCGTGTTTTCCTCTCTAAACATCTTATTTCTCCCATTTCAGGTATAAAAGAACCCATCGAGCAGAAGAGAGGTAGAGATAGAGAGCTTGGACAGACGGACATAGTGAATGAGAGACAGACAGACAAAGAGACGGAGCGAGAGAAGGAGAGAGACAGACAAAGAGTGAGATAGATAGGAAGAGAGGGGAGAGAGAGAGAGAGAGAGAGAGAGAGAGAGAGAGAGAGAGAGAAGCTAACCGTCCATCCTCTACCCTCCCTTGCAATCAAAAGATCATCAAGGATTCTTTATGCACATTTCCTGCTGTTAACGACCCATCGCCATCTTTCATTTCTTCTTCTTTTCCCCCCCTCCTGTCCGGCCATTAAAGGTTGTGGATTGATGAGCAATGAAATCGATAGCCACAATGTCACATCTGACCCTCCCTCCCCCCTCCTCCCGCTCCTCCTCTTCCCCACTGTGTCTTGGCCATAGCAAATTTATGCTCATCCCACTTTAAAGCTTGAAACCAATCAACCAACGAACAGCATCAATGACAACTGAAAACTACATCTCTCTTCGTCCCTCCCTGTTTGTTTCTCTGTCAGACACATGTATACTTGCAAAACGCAAACGTCGCCAATTGGAACGGCGATGGCGATCAACAAAACTGAAAGTCCACAATCAAATCTTCCGAAAACAAATAAATAAAGTCAAACATATGATCTCATCAGCGAAGACAAACTTCTTTTCTTCTCAAGTTCTCGATGCCACATCCACCAAATCTCTTTACACTATCATGTCAAATCTTCCCGGCACTGCAAAAAAGACTCCTCTTCCTTCTGCCTACACTTTATCTGAACTCCCCAATGTCTTCTCCTCTTTCTTTTTTGACAAAGTCCAGAATATTCGTACCATCTTAGACCAAATGCCTTTCCAACCTACTCATCCTGATCCTCAATTCAACGGCACTCCTCTCCATTCATTTAATCCATTAACTGAAACAGATGTCCATGAAATCCTCAAAGAAATGACAATAAAATCCTGTGAGCTCGATCCTATACCAGCCTCTGTTTTTTTTCTCAGTGTGTCTCACAGCTTCTCCCCACAATCACCAACATTGTCAACTCATCCCTTCTCACCGGAACGTTTCCATCCACTTTCAAAACTGCAATAGTCCGGCCTCTTCTGAAGAAATCCAACCTTGACGCAAACATTTTGAAAAACTATCGACCAGTTTCTAATCTTCCATTCCTGTCCAAACTCCTTGAAAAAGCCGTCCTGAAGCAGCTCAACAATCACATTTGTTTCAACAATCTCATCCACCCATTTCAGTCTGCCTATCGTGCTGACCACAGCACCGAAACCACTCTCCCCCACATCCTGAATAACCTACTGCTAGCGTCCGACTCAGGACAGATCTCCCTTCTCACTCTTCTCGACTTGTCAGCCGCCTTTGACACGATAGACCATTCAATCCTTCTTTCCCGTCTTCATTTTGCATTTGGTATCAACGGCACTGTTCTAAACTGGTTCAAATCTTATCTCACTGATCGATTCCAGTCTGTCATTGTTGATAATTTCCAGTCTGAACCCGTTAAAATTGAACATGGAGTCCCACAGGGATCTGTTTTAGGCCCAGTGCTCTTCACACTGTACACTGCTCCTCTCGCTGAAATTATCAACCGCCATAATGTCAGTCATCATTCTTATGCTGATGACACTCAACTCCAGAAGAGTGATACACCTGAAAAACTGTTGTCGCTCTTGCAAGAAACATCTAACTGCTTCCTGGATATTCAAAATTGGATGACTCTAAATAAGTTACAATTGAACGCGGACAAAACTGAAGCAATGATCATAGGAACTAAACAAAAACTCTCTTCCATTACAACTAATACAATCAAACTTGGCAGTACATCCATCCCTCTGTCCACTTCAGTCAGGAACCTCGGCGTTGTCCTTGACAACACACTGTCCATGCAAACATTTATCAATCAGACATGTCAATCCTGCTACTGTCAACTGCGGTGCATCAGTTCCATCCGGAAATATCTGTCCACTGACGCAACATCTAGACTTGTCGTTTCTCTCATTCTCTCTCGCCTTGACTACTGTAACTCTCTACTGTCTGGTTTGCCTGCTTCATCCATTCAGTCCCTTCAGCGCATACAAAATTCTGCTGCCCGACTCGTCCTCAGAAAGAAAAGATCTGAGCACACTACTCCTCTTTTGCAACATCTCCACTGGCTCCCTGTCTCACACCGAATAAAGTACAAGATCAGCACTCTATGCTACAAATGTATTCACAAATCAGCCCCTTCCTATCTCTGTGGCTGCCTTCAACTCTACACTCCATCTCGCTCACTACGATCAGCTTCGGATCCACTCCACTTACACATACCCAGATTCAAACTCTCGACTGTTGGCCACCGTTCTTTATCTGTCTCTGGACCTTGCAATTGGAATGAACTTCCTCTTTCGCTTCGTCAAGTCTCCACACTCAGCTCTTTCAAGTCTGGCCTTAAAACCCACCTCTTCCCAAAATAGCCTCCCTTCCCTGCCTCTTCCTTGTTTTTAGTTGTTGTTTTTTTCAGTTTTAGAGTTATGCCTGCGTGAGAATGACTGGTGCGAAAGCGCTTTGATTTGTTTATGCACAAGATTCAGCGCTATATAAGTACCATTATTATTATTATTATTATTATTATTATTATACGCATGCATTATTTTTGCCTTTTCTTATTTGAAGATAGTGAACCCAGATCAACAAATCTGATCGCGTAGGAAACGTGTTCCCGATCTTCTACTGCCATTTTTCAATCCAAAGTGGAGATGACAGGATCTAACACGTACATCACTCTCTCTCTCTTCACGGACATGAACACAAGACGAACAGACAAAACACACGACTAGAACTGTCTCTACATTCTCCTCTTACCTTCCAGACGAGGTACACCTACCAGAAGGCTGGAAGAACACTGAATTCCGAGACACAGAGCGAAGTACACACACTGACCCCTCGGAGGAACACCCATCCCCTCTGACGAGCATCAAGCCGGGCAGACAGCCCTGAAGCACACCAAAGACAGGCACGGCTGCCTCCTGTGACAGTCACAGGTGAAAAGCTCTGCATCCTGTCACTGATCGGCTAAGAGAGGTTGATCTCAGTTCAGTGACATCATGAACTGAGACTGAGACAGGAGACTGAGACAGGAGACCCCAGTGCAATCAGCACAACCCGCACTGCTCTCTAGCTGAACGGGTCTGGTGAACAAGGACGGGGCTAAGCACGTACAGCTCGATTTGTCTTGAGATGTGACAGTGTGTGCTGATGCAATTTTTTTTGCTTAACATTTCAGATTACATGGATATTTCATGCTTGTCGTTAACGAGCTAGTTTTCTTACGAAGACAATGAATCATTTTAGCTAGTTCTGATAATTGTTTTCATCCCGTTGTTCCGGTGTTCCCAGCATTAATCAGTAGTTTGCGTGTCCTCGGTACGAGAAAATAGAACACGAAAAATAAATAAATAAACGCGCGCGCGCGCACACACACACACACACACACACACACACACACACACACACACACACACACACACACACACACACACACACACACGGAGAGAAATGTTAACCCCGGCCATCTGCCTGTCCTTTTAAGTTAATCCGGACAGAGAAAAGTGGATTCAAAACTGAAACCAGTCGCGCAGAAACCACGAATAACACTTTGTATCAACAGAATGACACGAAGCGTGAAGCGGGAAAGACTGGTCACCAACTAAGCATCTGTGCTTGTATATTTCTCCTGTCATTGCTGTTGTGTGCACTTGTCAAGTGACTGGTGTATGGACAAGCTAGGAACCTCCATTTTTAGGAAGTATCTGGGTTTGTCCCTTTGTACCTTTTATCAACCTGTGTGTTAGCCACGTCCTTAGCATGAGCAGCATAGGCTTGAGGTGTGTTCAAACATCGTCAGTGGACTCTCTCAGACTTTGGTCAGATTCGCAGACCAAGGTTGTTGTGTTTCTTTTAGAATATTCGTGTTGTCTAATTATCTAAGGATTACACACTGCTCTAAAGTCAAGTGCATATGCTTCAGACATATAGAAAGACATACAAAGAGAGAAAAACAGAGACAGAAAGACATATAGAAAGACATACAAAGAGAGTAGGTACAGTAACGAAACTGCAGAAGCAAAAAGACACCTTCATTTACCACTTAACTTACTTACTTACCTAAAAGGAAAAGAAATCAATACTCCAAGAAAACTTTCTTTGAATTGTACAACAGACGGTACAGTATTCGTCAGAACTAAGGCGACTGACTGCTGGACTTGAAGCCTTGAAGCGCCACAATAATTGAATTGTCGCCGCCCAGAAAGGAAATCATTCCCGGACCCATGCTGAGACAGTCCCACAGTCGACACATAGATTACCAGACAGGGAAGAGCACGTTGAAACAACTCTTGGAAAGTACACGCTGACAGGTGAACAGAACCAATAAAAAAAGTCAATGCTCTTAATCTGGTTTGAACAATGTTTGCAAGCCGTAGGAAAGATGACAAATAATTTATTATTGAGGTTGGCATGAGTTGTTCAAATGTCATCATATTTATGGTGATGAGGAAGAGGAGGTGGCGGAGGAGGAGGATGGTGATGATTGTTATTGTTGATTTGTTTACTTCTTGTTGTTGTTATTTCCAACTTCACACAGAGTGAAAACAATGACAAAACAGAAAAAAACAGATCAATAACAGCATTATCTGGATAACAACAAAAGCAAGTCCAGAAAACAGCAACAGCAAAGAGAATTACTATCTCCGATAGAATTTCTAAACTTTAAAGCGATATTTTTCATGCAGACATCGAGGCACACGTGCGCGTGCACGCGATCACACACACACACACACACACACTCACACACATTCGCCAAAACATTTTCTTCCACTAGAAAGAGAAACTAATTTTCGCTAGACACACAGAGAAAAACATTGTCCTGATCATCGAATGTCAGCATTCTGTCGCAACTTTACACGACAGACTCAAAGACTTCAGCCAGAGGCGTCACAATAATTGATTCGTCGCATACAAAGGAAACAATATTTGGAATCAAGCTGTGATATTCACACCGTCTGTCACTCATATAACCAGATAAAAAAGATGCTTGAACAGCTATTGGAAACTTACAGAACGAGCTATAAGGGGAACAAATTATTATCGGTTCTCTGAACTCAGTCACTGTGTGTAAGCCGTGGTGATTTCATCATGGCCTTGTCTGAAATCGGAGCACGCACAGATAAATGGTGGTGTCACGCTCAATAGCCGAGTGTTAAAACGTTGGACTTTCAATCTGAGGATCCCAGGTTCGAATCTCAATAACGGCGCCTGGTGGGTAAAAAGGTGGAGATTTTTCCGGTCTCTTATGTTAACATATGTGCAGACCTGCTAGTGCCTGAACCCCCTTCGTGTGATTACGCACGCAGAATATCATATACACACGTTAAAGATCCTGTAATCCATGTCAGTGTTTGGTTGGTTTTGTGAACAAAAACACTGCGCATGCACACACCCGAAAACGGAGTGCCTACATGGCTGGGGTTAATAAACAAAACGGTCATACACGTAAAATGTTACATGTCTGTCTGAGTGTATAATCTTTATGTGTGCGTGTCTGAAATCTAATTGAATGACACAGGAAACGTATAATCATCGCCCAATGGCAGCCGTCTGTTGGCTCTACCCAGGTTGGCAGCCTGTTGTGTAAATGGCCCCGTGTTCGTAAAGCGCTTTGAGCTTGGTTTCCGACCGAGGATAGACACAGTATAAGTATCCACATCATTCATTCATTCATCATTCTTCTCACTGCTACTGCTACTACTACTACTACTACTACTACAGCTGTTGCTGTTACTGATGTACTACTGCTAAAATTCTACGATCACCACCACCGCAGCCGCCGATACTGCAACTACCTGTACCACTACTACCACCACTGCTGCTGCTCTCTGTCTTCCCTGTTGTACATCTATGTCTACTTGTGTGTCTGTCATTTCATCTCTCTGCCTCTCTGTCTCTTTCTCTCTCTGTCTCTGTCTCTCTCTAACTCTGTCTCTGTGTCTCTGTCTCTCTCTCTCTGTCTCTGTCTCTCTGTCCCTCTCTCTCTCTCTCTCTCTCTCTCTCTCTCTTTCCCACACAGACCACAAACACAGGCACTGGCACATCCAAACAAACATTCCCAGTTGAAGAACTTTGCCTGCGTGTTTCATCATATACCCACACCCTCACCTCATTCCTCCTCTTTCACCAGAGACTACAAAACACACAGAAACCCCATCATCATGGCATCGTTTCACTCTGCTCTATAGCGATTCAGTCGCTGATTCCTCCGACATCATTCGACGCTCTGTAACTTAAAACAAGGTGCTGTTTCTTCGTGCAAAGCGCTCAGTATTCTCTAAGCTTGCTTCATTCGAGAGTTAGTGCAAAAAAAAAAGAAAAAAAAGGGGTGGGTGGGGAGGGGCAACATAGTCATTTTCCAATGCGGCCAATCTTCCTTTTCACACACCAATTGTCACACGCTGCTCAAACTTCTTCCACTTTCTGTACCTCTTGGAATCAGAACGTCAGGTGGATGAATGCCTGAACAACTTGTTTTTGCTCTGTAATCGTTTGTTATGGAAGAGTGAATGAAGTTACACAGAGAGAGAGAGACAGACAGACAG
>NC_134897.1:45281461-45286461 GCF_041734735.1 Babylonia areolata
GGTTCTTCGTCATCGTTTTTCATTCACACAGAACAAGGCCTTTATATGTATATATTTGTGGAATAAAAGAAAGAATCTCTCTCTCTCTCTCTCTCTCTCTCTCTCTCTCTCTCTCTCTCTCTCTCTCTCTCTCGATATATATATGTTATGGCTTTCGGACTTAATTGACTGGAACAGAATTCATGATTATACCTATTCTACTAAAGCGCTCATCTCAACAGAAACGAAACATGGAATGTGTTCTGCATGACCAGTGCATTGGAACGGGCCAATAGTTTCAGTCTCACTTCTCAAGGAGGAGTCACTGCGTTCGGACAAATCCATACACGCTACACCACACCAGCTAGGCAGATGCCTGACCAGCACCATCATATCATCCGAATGACTTGATGCTCAATCAAACTTGGGAGAGCGGGATTCGAACCAAGAACTTCACGGACTCTGTATTGACAGACGAGCGTCTTGACCATTCAGTCACCTCCCTCTCTTCTTAATAATAATAATAATAATAATAATAATAATAATAATAATAATAACGGATAGTTATATAGCACACTATCCAGAAATCTGCTCTAGGTGCTTTACAAAAACGCTTTTGTTAACATAAAACATTATATCTATGTTGCATACACACACCAAAATGTGACCACACACACACATCTTTGGATCGAACTTCGAACAAAATAAACTGGACTAGATTGAAGGCGAAGCGTTTGAGTGTTTGGACAGCACTGGGACAGCAATAGGACAGCACTGGGACAGCACTGGGACAGCAATAGGACAGCACTGGGACAGCAATAGGACAGCACTGGGACAGCACTGGGACAGCAATAGGACAGCACTGGGACAGCACTGGGACAGCTCTGGGACAGCACTGTGACCATGAGATTGACGGGACTCTTTACTCCAGCTGTCTGTTGAACCACTTACTGTTCTTGTTGCCCACATCTTTGTTTTTGTGTGTGTCTTTTTTGTTTCAGGGGAGTGGGGGGTAGGGGGTTCAAGACATGTATGACATGGAGAGAGCGGTATCGGTTACATTTAGACATTCAGATGCTGGTTGAACGCCTTTACATTGAAAACGTGCTGTCAAGCTGGGTTTCTTTTTGTTGTTGATTTCTGTTTGTTTTGTTTTGTTTTCCATTTTCGTTTCATTATATCTAACTTAATTTTATGTTATTTTGTTTTTTTGGTTTTTTTAGTTCGGTCTGTTTTATGTTGTTATTGTTTCATTTCTTTTTCCAATGACTACTTTCGTTTCGTTCCCATTGAAATCCATCTTTTTAACCTTGTTTCTCCCTGCCTGCCCATCCATACACCTCCCATCTCCACCTGTCACTCTGCGAGGAGAGAACTATGGCGAGAACAGGGGGGTGGAGGAAATCACACACACACACACACGTCGGGGAAGAAGGAAGGGAACAAAGAAAGGAGAAGAAGGGGAAGGAAGGAAGCAAGAGAGAGAGGGTTGGGAGAGAGAGATAGAGATGGAGAAAGAGAGAGAGAAAGAAGAAGAGAGACAGAGAGGAGGGAGGAAAGAGAGAGAGAGAGGGAAGGAAGCAGAGACACAAGGAGAGAGAGGGGTGGGGGTGGGGGAGGGGTTGACAATGACAGAGGATGGTGAAATACAATTCCCTATCGTTTTTTAAGCAATCAGAAGATGATCACGGTTTATTTAAGTATATTTTGATTTTTCCTCTTCTCTCAAAGTGTTAACGATCTCCTCCAAATGATCTCATTTTTTGTGTGGCTAAAAACCCTGTAAATTGACGGCAATGAAGTGGAAGGCTAAAGGTTACATGTTTTTAACACCCTCTGTATTTCCTCCGATTCAATTGATATAAAGATTTGTTGTTGTTGTCGTTGTTGTCGTTGTTGTACTTGTTCTTGTTGCTTTTCTTATCATTGTTGATGCTTTTGCAGTTGTTGATGTTGTTGATGTGAAATAATTGCTACACACACACACACACACACACACACACACACATATATATATATATATATATATATATATATATATATAGATATATATATATATGGAGAGAGAGAGACAGAGGGACAGAAAGAGAGACAGAGAGACAGAGACAGAGAGAGAGAGAGAGAGAGAGAGAGAGAGAAGGAGGAAGGTGGCTAAACGGACCAGACACTAAACTGCCAATTCAGTGTCTGTGAGGGTCTGGGTTCGAATCCCGCTCTGGCTGTTTGTCCGAAGTTTGAGTGGTAAATCAATCTGAGCGCCTTGTCAAACTGGTCAGTCGGATGAGGTGAAAAACCGAGGTACCCATGTGCAACACGCACTGAGGAAATAGACCCAGGGCAACAAAAATGCTGTCCTCTGGCAAAATTATGTGTGGAAAAATATCCACACAGATAGGCTGACAAAGACACATACATGTACTCACGATCTGACTGGATCATGCTGCTGTCAGGCATCTGCCCAGAAGATGTGGTTAAGCGGAACATTATAGATTTGTCCGAACACAGTGACAGCTCATTGAGAATCTGAAACTCTGTGTGTGTGTGTGTGTGTGTGTGTGTGTGTGTGTGTGTGTGTGTGTGTGTGTGTGTGTGTGTTACGCCCTATAGGAAAGCGGACAGAAACCCCCACCCAACCCAAACCTAACACCCAGACAACACAAACACAGACTAAAATAATTCAAAGTTCACATACATTTATTCAATCACATAAAAACAATTACCAATAAAGAATAACCATAATCCCAGCCACAGTAATTTAAACATTCAAATAATGGGCAAATGGATAGACTAAAAAAAAAAAAAAAAAAAAAAAAAAAAAAAAGCACCACATAACGTGAAGAAAGAAGCGGCCATTGAAAACCGGTTCATAGAAAGTTATCAGTGTGCAGTTAGGATATATGATAAATAAATGGAAAAATACTGTAGCACTGTGCACATCATAAGAAGAGAAGACGATGACAAACGGCGAAAACTGAGGAAAGCGATGACGATGAAGCCAGGTGGATGAACGACGGCAGTGATGAGAAGAGGGCAGTGGGAAAACGGCAGCCAACAAACAAGATGAGCAACAGTATTCCCGGCCACAGCAGACTGAAGGGAAAACAGCAGCCAACAAACAAGATGAGCAACAGTGCTCCCGGCCACAGCAGACTGAAGGGAAAACAGCAGCCAACAAACAAGATGAGCAACAGTGCTCCCGGCCAAAGCAGGCTGAAGGGAAAACAGCAGCCAACAAACAAGTGGAGCAACACTGCTCCCGGCCAAAGCAGGCTGAAGGGCAAAGACACAGGAAGTGGAAGTGTGATTCTGCAAACTGCCAACCGGGCTCTGCTGCTGGAAACAAACACAGATGACACATGTCTAGCAGGGTACTCCTGCCCTCTTTGCTGGAGCACACTGAACACAGAAGACACAGACACATGGCCACATGGGCTGGCAACTGGGCTCAAAGCCCCAAACCCAACAGACACGACCTTCCTCCAAGAAGACCGCGGGCGAAAAGCGTCAAAAAGTGTCACTGACAGAACAGAGCGACTTGAACCTCAGCAGTGCCAGGAACGCTGACAAGACTCCACGACTGCATGCACGAACCAAACGTAAAACCGGGAGCTACGCACACAAAAATGACAGGCCAGATGGGGGAGTGAAATGGGAATGGCACGCACACAGCAAAACTCTACCCGTGATAGTCATGAGTTGTGACAGTGTGTGTGCACACGTGTTGTGCGTGTGTGTGTGTGTGTGCGCGCGCGTATGTGTGGTTGTGTATTTGTTTGTCTCCGCATTAAACCCCTATCGGCCAGAAAGTAAACAAACAAACAAACAAAGAACAATTAAAAAAATCACAAAAAGAAGAAAGAAGCAATGCATCTCACGTGCAGCTGCCGTGACGGATGAGAGCTTTGGGAGTTGTCCCCCTTGACAGTGGCTGGAAAGTATTCCGTTCATGGAGGGTCAGCCTGCAGCTTGCTGGGGAAAGACTGGAGACGTAATGAACTTGTCCCTCTCCCGGTCCCTCTCTCTCTCTCTCTCTCTCTCTCTCTCTCTCTCTCTCTCTCTCTCTCTCTCTCCGTTATTCCACCACAATGTGTCTGTCTCTGTTTCTTTATGTCTGTCTCTACCCGTTTCTGTTTGCCTGTGTGTGTGTGTGTGTGTGTGTGTGTGTGTGTGTGTGTGTGTGTGTGTGTGTATTTCGGTCTCTCTGTATCTGTCCCTTTGTCTCTGTCTGTCTGTCTCCCTCCCTTCCTCTCCCTCCCTCTTCTCTCTCATCCGCTCTCTGTGTCTCTGTCTCTCTATCTCTGTATCTCTGTCTCTGTCTGTCTCTCCCCGTTCTTTCACCACTCTCTGTCTCTTTCTGTCTCTCTCTGTCCATCTCTGTCTGTCTGTCTGTCTGACTTGTCGTCTCTCTGTCTGTGTCTCTCTGTCTCTTTCTGTCTCTCTCTGTCCGTCTGTCTGACTTGTCGTCTCTCTGTCTGTCTCTCTCTGTCCGTCTGTCTGACTTGTCGTCTCTCTGTCTGTCTCTCTCTGTCTCTTTCTGTCTCTGTCTGTCCGTCTGTCTGACTTGTCGTCTCTCTGTCTGTGTCTCTCTGTCTCTTTCTGTCTCTCTCTGTCCATCTCTGTCTGTCTGTCTGTCTGACTTGTCGTCTCTCTGTCTGTGTCTCTCTGTCTCTTTCTGTCTCTCTCTATCCATCTCTGTCTGTCTGTCTGTCTGTCTGACTTGTCGTCTCTCTGTCTGTGTCTCTCTGTCTCTTTCTGTCTCTCTCTGTCCGTCTGTCTGACTTGTCGTCTCTCTGTCTGTGTCTCTCTGTCTCTTTCTGTCTCTCTCTGTCCGTCTGTCTGACTTGTCGTCTCTCTGTCTGTGTCTCTCTGTCTCTTTCTGTCTCTCTCTATCCATCTCTGTCTGTCTGTCTGTCTGACTTGTCGTCTCTCTGTCTGTGTCTCTCTGTCTCTTTCTGTCTCTCTCTATCCATCTCTGTCTGTCTGTCTGTCTGACTTGTCGTCTCTCTGTCTGTGTCTCTCTG
>NC_134897.1:45291461-45301461 GCF_041734735.1 Babylonia areolata
TCTTTTAAAGCATAACACTGTTGGAAAGAGTCAATTGTGTCATATGCGTGGTTGCACGAGGCGCACGGGGCGTTCGAGTGAACATTTCTTTTTCTCACAGGGAGTTCAGGTGAAAGCTCAGGTGGCTGCGTGCTCTGTGGCACAACTTGTTTGTCATGCTACCTGTGCGGCCGTTCGGCTTACAGCCACAGAGAACTTGTCTCTGTGGCACAACTTGTTTGTCGTGCTACCTGTGCGGCCGTTCGGCTTACAGCCACAGAGAACTTGGCTCTGCGACCCTTGTGCTCAGGTGAGAGTGAAAAAAACAACAACAAAAACTTAGAATATTTCTGGTGTTTATCTTAACACATTATTATAGCCTCGATGGAGTAATCTGGATAAATGTAATTATATGTATGCGCATTTGATGGTCGTTTTGGTTTATGGTCTTTAAAAAAACAAACACCTCTTATTATATTATTGTACGATTTTTAAACTTGGTAGTAAGATTCCTTTTGTCAAAGTGTTTATAATATCATTGCTACTGTGACAGATAAAACGCATGCACACAAATCAAAGAAATGAAACAAAAACCAAAGAAAAAAGTGCACACAAGAAACCACACAAAAAATGTCGCTTTGCCCTGTCTTCAACTTTTCACCGGGAGGTGGTTCTGAGGTAGGGGGTGAGGAACTGGATCAGGTGTGGGGCACCATTAACAGCTCTTCATTGATGTGCACAAGGGAGAGACAGTCTTTCGCCGCGGGGACTTTCAGCCTGGGGTATCATGGCAGGAAGTTATTAGCCGATTCTCGCCGGTGCTAGCATTTTAATGGATTAAAAAGAAGAAAAAAAGAACATTATTAGACAGGGAAGGTATTTCAAAATGGCCTTGGACACCAGCACATGTAAAGGCTTTTGCTGCTGGAAGAGATTCGGTGTGAGACAGTTAAATCATGAGACTGTGATGTTCATTTTAAATAACTTTGGAAACTAGAAGATGATTATAACGGTTTCTTGTCGGACAGATTCAATGGAAAATCTCAACATTAGAATTATGAAACTGATGCAGTCGGAATAACGTTGGAAACTATTTGTCCAGGCTTCTGCTTGAACAGATTCAATAAAGAACCTCAACATTATGGAAGTGGGAGGAAAGTTGAATGTCCCACGAAAACGATATGATTGTGAAGTCAGGGTAATCGCCGATACGATCTAAGTATAAGAGGGGGGAGAGGGGGGGGGAGGGGAGTGGGGGGGGGGGCGCAGGTGATGCTGGGGTGCCGTGAGCATCCCTTCAGTGATATGCCCAGCACAGAGAGAGAGAGAGAGAGAGAGATTGAATATTTATTCTCGCCCTTGGCAACATGACTTGTGGGCCTTAGCCTGTCAGGCAATCACGGCAGAGGAATCTTTTCACAGAAAGCAGGAAGCCGTTAAAATAACCGACTGCTGTTGAAACAGTTGGATGGGGTGAAAGGAAATGAGATGGGGTGGGGGGGGGGGGGGGGGGGGGGTGCATGTAACTGTTGGAAACTAGGTGTGAAGGCTTCTCTGCTGGTGGAGTAGTTTATGTGGAAAATCTGAAAAATTGCTGTTACACGTAACGAATGTCTCCTTTTTAATTAAATAACGTTAGAAACTAGGGTATGTCAGGGCATTTCCTATGCCATAGGAAATATATGAATTCAATTCAGTTCATACACTTACGCAAGCACGCACGCACATACGCGCGCGCGTGTGTGTGTGTGTGTGTGTGTGTGTGTGAATATGGATTCCGTAATTAATATCGACATCACTGGACCTCTGGGAGGACATCTGAATGAGCACGAAAATGAGAACAATTGTTCGGATCAGGATCATAGCGGAAATCTCTTGAACATAATTTCAAAGCCATTGTGCGCGCGCGCGCGCGTGTGTGTGTGTGTACGCGCGCGCGCGCGCATGCGCGTTTACGTGTTTAGAATGTACGTGGAGGCCTATGTGTGCGCGTTGGTGCGTCCTTTGTGTGTTGTCCTGTATTAGTGTGGGTGTTTGCCTTCAGATGGATGCGTCCCCAGTACTTAAGTGTATGTGTTGCATTTTGATTGCGTCGGTGTAACGGTATGTCTGCATTTGTGACCGTTGTGTGCGCATGGTCTTTGGGTGAATGTGTGTGTGGACGGGAGAAAGAAATAAAAGCTGAACTGTTACGGAAGAGAGAGAGAGAGAGAGAGAGAGAGAGAGAGAGAGAGAGAGAGAGAATGGACAAAAAATATCAAGACAAAAACAAACAGGCAACAACAAAAAGATAACATTTTTGTTTTTTAAGTGGTCGTCTAATTTTCCTCCCGGGCGGGCCGGTCTCTTGGGGTGGGGATGGTTCATGGATGATGTGGGGATCTTGAAATGAAGGGACCGGAGAGACATTTGAATTACCATGAACATAAGAGAACTGCAAGGTCAGTTGTCACCAGCACCCTTTTTGGTGACGTGGTCACACAAATTCAAAGCGATTTTGTTACTGCACTCTTTCTTCGCGAGTCGCGAGTGGTAGATGGTGCGACAATTCCGAGAGCTGAAGGTATTTAGAATTAAAGGATGGGTTTCTGGGGTGAGATTATAGTGCTATGGTATATGACTGGTAATTGTGGTGTTCTATTCTATTGCATTGTTTTATACAAGGTTACTCTTTTATCACAACATATTATCTGGGCATAATCATCACATGCATACAGTGCAGTGCCACCATTTCCTCCTTTCTTCTGCCTGCGGTTTTTTGTTGTTGTTGTTGTTAGTTGTTTTTTTTTTGTGTGTGTGTGTGTGTGTGTTTATTACTTTTTTTTTCTTTCTTTTTTTTTGGGGGGGGAGGGGAGGGGGGAGGGGCTAGCTGGTGTTGCTTCGTGTGTGTGCGTGCGTGTGCGTGTGTGTGTGTGTGTGTTATTGTTTTTCCCCTCTCAAAGTGAATTTTTCAACAGAATTTTGCTAGACACAACTCTGTTGCCGTGTTGTTTTTTTACGTGCTCTAAAAGTACATGATATACACCGATCCTCGGTTTATCGTCTCATCCGGGGGGAGGGGGGGAGGAGGTGAGGGGGTGGTTGGTGGGGGATGGGGGGGCACAGAGAAAGAGAAGAATAGAGACAGGCAAACAGACAGTAAAACAGACACTAACACAAACATGAACAGAGACAGAGACAGACACTGAGACAGGTGAAAGGAATAACGATGCCGCTGCTGTCAAAAGAAAAGAGAAAAAAAAAGATAGGAAATGTCCCTAGGGAAGGTACAACATAATGCTTGCGGTACCCATAGCAACCCTTCATTGATGTGCACAGCAGACGGCGGCATTTATTTCGTCTCTCAGCGGAGATGGCTTGTGGGCTTCCCGCTCCGGACTCTGCGATAATGGAATCATTTCACCAGAGTAAAAAAATAAAGTGTAAAAAAAAAAAAAGAAAAGAAAAGAAAATGGAAATCATTAACCGATCCTGCTTCGGTACAGTTCAACCGAGTCCGGCAACACTAGTAAACAAGAACGCATTTTATGTTTATATAATTATGGTCTGGAAACCAGAAAATGTGAAGTAATGGATCCCATTCTGTTAGTTCTAGAGTACAGAAAACGGAAACAAGCCTAGGAGAGTGTGAGGTAATGGGTCTCATGTCGGAATAATTCAAAAGGGTACAGAAAACAGAAACATACCTCGGAGAGTGTGAGGTAATGGGTCTCATGTTGGAGTAATTCAAAAGGGTACAGCTAAAAGAAACAAACCTAGGAGAGTGTGAGGTAATGGGTCTCATGTTGGAGTAATTCAAAAGGGTACAGCTAAAAGAAACAAACCTCGGAGAGTGTGAGGTAATGGGTCTCATGTTGGAGTAATTCAAAAGGGTACAGCTAAAAGAAACAAACCTAGGAGAGTGTGGGGGTAATGGGTCTCATGTTGGAATAATTCAAAAGTGTACAGAAAACAGAAACATATCTCCGAGAGTGTGAGGTAATGGGTCTCATGTTGGAGTATTTCAAAAGGGTACAGCTAAAAGAAACAAACCTAGGAGAGTCTGAGGTAATGGGTCTCATGTCGGAATAATTCAGAAGGGTACAGAAAACAGAAACAAACCTCGGAGAGTGTGGAGGTAATGGGTCTCATGTTGGAGTAATTCAAAAGGGTACAGAAAAGAAACAAACCTAGGAGAGTGTGGGGGTAATGGGTCTCATGTTGGAGTAATTCAAAAGGGTACAGCTAAAAGAAACAAACCTAGGAGAGTGTGAGGTAATGGGTCTCATGTTGGAGTAATTCAAAAGGGTACAGCTAAAAGAAACAAACCTAGGAGAGTGTGAGGTAATGGGTCTCATGTTGGAGTAATTCAAAAGGGTACAGCTAAAAGAAACAAACCTAGGAGAGTGTGAGGTAATGGGTCTCATGTTGGAGTAATTCAAAAGGGTACAGCTAAAAGAAACAAACCTAGGAGAGTGTGAGGTAATGGGTCTCATGTTGGAGTAATTCAAAAGGGTACAGACAACAGAAACAAACCTAGGAGAGTGTGAGGTAATGGGTCTCATGTTGGAGTAATTCAAAAGGGTACAGCTAAAAGAAACAAACTTAGAAGAGTGTGAGGTAATGGGTCTCATGTTGGAATAATTCAAAAGGGTACAGAAAACAAACAAACCTCGGAGAGTGTGAGGTAATGGGTCTCATGTTGGAGTAATTCAAAAGGGTACAGCTAAAAGAAACAAACCTAGGAGAGTGTGAGGTAATGGGTCTCATGTTGGAGTAATTCAAAAGGGTACAGACAACAGAAACAAACCTAGGAGAGTGTGAGGTAATGGGTCTCATGTTGGAATAATTCAAAAGGGTACAGCTAAACGAAACAAACCTAGGAGAGTGTGAGGTAATGGGTCTCATGTTGGAGTAATTCAAAAGGGTACAGACAACAGAAACAAACCTAGGAGAGTGTGAGGTAATGGGTCTCATGTTGGAGTAATTCAAAAGGGTACAGCTAAAAGAAACAAACCTAGGAGACTGTGAGGTAATGGGTCTCATGTTGGAGTAACTCAAAAGGGTACAGCTAAAAGAAACAAACCTAGGAGAGTGTGAGGTAATGGGTCTCATGTTGGAGTAATTCAAAAGGGTACAGCTAAAAGAAACAAACCTAGGAGAGTGTGAGGTAATGGGTCTCATGTTGGAGTAATTCAAAAGGGTACAGACAACAGAAACAAACCTAGGAGAGTGTGAGGTAATGGGTCTCATGTTGGAGTAATTCAAAAGGGTACAGCTAAAAGAAACAAACTTAGAAGAGTGTGAGGTAATGGGTCTCATGTTGGAATACTTCAAAAGGGTACAGAAAACAAACAAACCTCGGAGAGTGTGAGGTAATGGGTCTCATGTTGGAGTAATTCAAAAGGGTACAGCTAAAAGAAACAAACCTAGGAGAGTGTGAGGTAATGGGTCTCATGTTGGAGTAATTCAAAAGGGTACAGACAACAGAAACAAACCTAGGAGAGTGTGAGGTAATGGGTCTCATGTTGGAATAATTCAAAAGGGTACAGCTAAACGAAACAAACCTAGGAGAGTGTGAGGTAATGGGTCTCATGTTGGAGTAATTCAAAAGGGTACAGACAACAGAAACAAACCTAGGAGAGTGTGAGGTAATGGGTCTCATGTTGGAGTAATTCAAAAGGGTACAGCTAAAAGAAACAAACCTAGGAGACTGTGAGGTAATGGGTCTCATGTTGGAGTAACTCAAAAGGGTACAGCTAAAAGAAACAAACCTAGGAGAGTGTGAGGTAATGGGTCTCATGTTGGAGTAATTCAAAAGGGTACAGACAACAGAAACAAACCTAGGAGAGTGTGAGGTAATGGGTCTCATGTCGGAATAATTCAGAAGGGTACAGAAAACAGAAACAAACCTCGGAGAGTGTGGAGGTAATGGGTCTCATGTTGGAGTAATTCAAAAGGGTACAGAAAAGAAACAAACCTCGGAGAGTGTGGGGGTAATGGGTCTCATGTTGGAGTAATTCAAAAGGGTACAGAAAACAAACAAACCTAGGAGAGTGTGAGGTAATGGGTCTCATGTTGGAATAATTCAAAAGGGTACAGCTAAAAGAAACAAACCTAGGAGAGTGTGGGGGTAATGGGTCTCATGTTGGAGTAATTCAAAAGGGTACAGCTAAAAGAAACAAACCTCGGAGAGTGTGAGGTAATGGGTCTCATGTTGGAGTAATTCAAAAGGGTACAGCTAAAAGAAACAAACCTAGGAGAGTGTGGGGGTAATGGGTCTCATGTTGGAGTAATTCAAAAGGGTACAGCTAAAAGAAACAAACCTAGGAGAGTGTGAGGTAATGGGTCTCATGTTGGAGTAATTCAAAAGGGTACAGAAAACAAACAAACCTAGGAGAGTGTGAGGTAATGGGTCTCATGTTGGAATAATTCAAAAGGGTACAGCTAAACGAAACAAACCTAGGAGAGTGCGAGGTAATGGGTCTCATGTTGGAGTAATTCAAAAGGGTACAGACAACAGAAACAAACCTAGGAGAGTGTGAGGTAATGGGTCTCATGTTGGAGTAATTCAAAAGGGTACAGCTAAAAGAAACAAACCTAGGAGACTGTGAGGTAATGGGTCTCATGTTGGAGTAACTCAAAAGGGTACAGCTAAAAGAAACAAACCTAGGAGAGTGTGAGGTAATGGGTCTCATGTTGGAGTAATTCAAAAGGGTACAGACAACAGAAACAAACCTAGGAGAGTGTGAGGTAATGGGTCTCATGTCGGAATAATTCAGAAGGGTACAGAAAACAGAAACAAACCTCGGAGAGTGTGGAGGTAATGGGTCTCATGTTGGAGTAATTCAAAAGGGTACAGAAAAGAAACAAACCTCGGAGAGTGTGGGGGTAATGGGTCTCATGTTGGAGTAATTCAAAAGGGTACAGAAAACAAACAAACCTAGGAGAGTGTGAGGTAATGGGTCTCATGTTGGAATAATTCAAAAGGGTACAGCTAAAAGAAACAAACCTATGAGAGTGTGGGGGTAATGGGTCTCATGTTGGAGTAATTCAAAAGGGTACAGCTAAAAGAAACAAACCTCGGAGAGTGTGAGGTAATGGGTCTCATGTTGGAGTAATTCAAAAGGGTACAGCTAAAAGAAACAAACCTAGGAGAGTGTGGGGGTAATGGGTCTCATGTTGGAGTAATTCAAAAGGGTACAGCTAAAAGAAACAAACCTAGGAGAGTGTGAGGTAATGGGTCTCATGTTGGAGTAATTCAAAAGGGTACAGAAAACAAACAAACCTAGGAGAGTGTGAGGTAATGGGTCTCATGTTGGAATAATTCAAAAGGGTACAGCTAAAAGAAACAAACCTAGGAGAGTGTGAGGTAATGGGTCTCATGTTGGAATAATTCAAAAGAGTACAGAAAACAGAAACATATCTCCGAGAGTGTGAGGTAATGGGTCTCATGTTGGAGTATTTCAAAAGGGTACAGCTAAAAGAAACAAACCTAGGAGAGTCTGAGGTAATGGGTCTCATGTCGGAATAATTCAGAAGGGTACAGAAAGAAACAAACCTCGGAGAGTGTGGAGGTAATGGGTCTCATGTTGGAGTAATTCAAAAGGGTACAGAAAAGAAACAAACCTCGGAGAGTGTGGGGGTAATGGGTCTAATGTTGGAGTAATTCAAAAGGGTACAGCTAAAAGAAACAAACCTAGGAGAGTGTGAGGTAATGGGTCTCATGTTGGAGTAATTCAAAAGGGTACAGAAAAGAAACAAACCTAGGAGAGTGTGAGGTAATGGGTCTCATGTTGGAGTAATTCAAAAGGGTACAGCTAAAAGAAACAAACCTAGGAGAGTGTGAGGTAATGGGTCTCATGTTGGAGTAATTCAAAAGGGTACAGACAACAGAAACAAACCTAGGAGAGTGTGAGGTAATGGGTCTCATGTCGGAATAATTCAGAAGGGTACAGAAAACAGAAACAAACCTCGGAGAGTGTGGAGGTAATGGGTCTCATGTTGGAGTAATTCAAAAGGGTACAGAAAAGAAACAAATCTCGGAGATTGTGGGGGTAATGGGTCTCATGTTGGAGTAATTCAAAAGGGTACAGCTAAAAGAAACAAACCTAGGAGAGTGTGAGGTAATGGGTCTCATGTTGGAATAATTCAAAAGGGTACAGAAAACAAACAAACCTCGGAGAGTGTGAGGTAATGGGTCTCATGTTGGAGTAATTCAAAAGGGTACAGACAACAGAAACAAACCTAGGAGAGTCTGAGGTAATGGGTCTCATGTTGGAATAATTCAAAAGGGTACAGCTAAAAGAAACAAACCTAGGAGAGTGTGGGGGTAATGGGTCTCATGTTGGAGTAATTCAAAAGGGTACAGCTAAAAGAAACAAACCTCGGAGAGTGTGAGGTAATGGGTCTCATGTTGGAGTAATTCAAAAGGGTACAGCTAAAGAAACAAACCTAGGAGAGTGTGGGGGTAATGGGTCTCATGTTGGAGTAATTCAAAAGGGTACAGCTAAAAGAAACAAACCTAGGAGAGTGTGAGGTAATGGGTCTCATGTTGGAGTAATTCAAAAGGGTACAGAAAACAGAAACAAACCTAGGAGAGTGTGAGGTAATGGGTCTCATGTTGGAATAATTCAAAAGAGTACAGAAAAGAGAAACATATCTCCGAGAGTGTGAGGTAATGGGTCTCATGTTGGAGTATTTCAAAAGGGTACAGGTAAAAGAAACAAACCTAGGAGAGTCTGAGGTAATGGGTCTCATGTCGGAATAATTCAGAAGGGTACAGAAAACAGAAACAAACCTCGGAGAGTGTGGAGGTAATGGGTCTCATGTTGGAGTAATTCAAAAGGGTACAGAAAAGAAACAAACCTAGGAGAGTGTGGGGTAATGGGTCTCATGTTGGAGTAATTCAAAAGGGTACAGCTAAAAGAAACAAACCTAGGAGAGTGTGAGGTAATGGGTCTCATGTTGGAGTAATTCAAAAGGGTACAGACAACAGAAACAAACCTAGGAGAGTGTGAGGTAATGGGTCTCATGTTGGAGTAATTCAAAAGGGTACAGACAACAGAAACAAACCTAGGAGAGTGTGAGGTAATGGGTCTCATGTTGGAGTAATTCAAAAGGGTACAGCTAAAAGAAACAAACCTAGGAGAGTGTGAGGTAATGGGTCTCATGTTGGAATGATTCAAAAGGGTACAGAAAACAGAAACATACCTAGAGTGTGAGGTAATGGGTCTCATGTTGGAGTAATTCAAAAGGGTACAGCTAAAAGAAACAAACCTAGGAGAATGTGAGGTAATGGGTCTCATGTTGGAATGATTCAAAAGGGTACAGAAAACAGAAACATACCTAGAGTGTGAGGTAATGGGTCTCATGTTGGAGTATTTCAAAAGGGTACAGCTAAAAGAAACAAACCTAGGAGAGTCTGAGGTAATGGGTCTCATGTCGGAATAATTCAGAAGGGTACAGAAAGAAACAAACCTCGGAGAGTGTGGAGGTAATGGGTCTCATGTTGGAGTAATTCAAAAGGGTACAGCTAAAAGAAACAAACCTAGGAGAGTGTGAGGTAATGGGTCTCATGTTGGAGTAATTCAAAAGGGTACAGAAAAGAAACAAACCTAGGAGAGTGTGAGGTAATGGGTCTCATGTTGGAGTAATTCAAAAGGGTACAGCTAAAAGAAACAAACCTAGGAGAGTGTGAGGTAATGGGTCTCATGTTGGAGTAATTCAAAAGGGTACAGACAACAGAAACAAACCTAGGAGAGTGTGAGGTAATGGGTCTCATGTCGGAATAATTCAGAAGGGTACAGAAAACAGAAACAAACCTCGGAGAGTGTGGAGGTAATGGGTCTCATGTTGGAGTAATTCAAAAGGGTACAGAAAAGAAACAAATCTCGGAGATTGTGGGGGTAATGGGTCTCATGTTGGAGTAATTCAAAAGGGTACAGCTAAAAGAAACAAACCTAGGAGAGTGTGAGGTAATGGGTCTCATGTTGGAATAATTCAAAAGGGTACAGAAAACAAACAAACCTCGGAGAGTGTG
>NC_134897.1:45306461-45316461 GCF_041734735.1 Babylonia areolata
GCCGTCGTCGTCGTTGTTGTTGTGCTGTCTTTCCCTTCATCTTCCTCCCTTCACAGTTCTCTGGAGGAATGTCTTGACGAGCCCACTGGATCTTGTAACTTTACCGTAAAACCGTAGTGTTCTCTTCTTCACTTAGGTCAACAGACCCCCGTTTGTTGTGACGTGCTGCGGTGGGGGACAGACAGGCGGGGGGACAGAGACAGGCGGGGGGACAGACTGGCGGGGGAACAGGGACAGGCGGGGGGACAGGGACAGGCGGGGGGACAGGGACAGGTGGGGGGACAGACTGGCGGGGGGACAGAGACAGGCGGGGGGACAGAGACAGGCGGGGGACAGGCGGGGGGACAGAGACTGGCGGGGGGACAGAGACTGGCGGGGGGACAGAGACAGGCGGGGGGACAGAGACAGGCGGGGGGACAGAGACAGGTGGGGGACAGGCGGGGGGACAGTGTCTTCACTGGTGTTCTGACATCAGCAAAACATCAAGGAGTAGGTTAAAGGTGACAGGTGATGTCCTGATCGACAGTGAATTTGTTGGTTACTGTTGACCATGTTCAGTACATTGCCGTAACCACTCATTTCCATGGCTTGAATTGTTCTTTCCTATTCCGCCGTGAGTTTATACATTGCATACTTACAAGGTGGACGATACCAATGCACGCTGGAGCCTGATCATGTGTCTGATGGAGACGCTGTCCCCCATCAGGTTCCAGTCTGGACAGTGCTGACGTTGATACTGGAACCCTTGAGAGGTCTTCTGGTTTGTAGTTTTCATTGCTGAACTGTTGAACAGTTTATAGTTTCAGTTCCTGAACAGTTATATCAGCAGTTATAACGGTATTGTACAGGTTAGCCATTAGGTTTGACTTCTTGGCGCTGATTTTCCATTTCATATCGTGCTGATGTTCCATCCAGTCATTTGGCGAGCTCTTGATTATGATTGTAACTGCTGCCTTTTCTATCATCTCCAGAACCAAACCTCTGACCACTGTGCATTTTTGGTCAAATTAACATGACTTGTTACGCATCCCCGTGTGCAAGAATTTATTTCGCAAAATGTGAAAAAAAAAAAAAAAAAAAAATGCTTGTTAAATGTTGGATCTATGAAGTTTCCACATTTCACCGTAGAAGACCAAAAAGGGTCTGGATCTCGATTATCAAAACACGAGACAAACTGTACCCAAGAAAAAAAAGGGAAAATGAAACCACAAGTTTAATCATAAAGCAAAACAAAAACATGTTTACAAAACACATACATGTCAACAAATGGAACCAATATTCGTCCCACTCCTGAAAGAGAAGGGTTGGCCACCCAGTCTTCTACTACAACACACAGTCACAGGAAAAAAATATACTTGGGATCCGTACACATCTTTACCAAGGGATTAAAGAAATGAGTGGGAAAACACACACACACACACCCCGACCTCACAAACAAAAACGGAAGAAGGAAAAAAACAACAAAAAATACAGACCTGAACCACCTGAAAATGCTGTTGGTTCCATGGATCGATAATCATACAGATGGACTGAGGTATGTCATCCATGTACACCGACGTTTGAAGGTGATTGGAGAAGCATTTTGAAAGCGGGGTGGGGTGGGGTCTGGGGTGCGGGGGGGGGGGGTGCAGGGGCGGAGGGAGGCAATGTGCGAAAGGAAACAAAAAAAGCAAAGGAGAGTGGATAAGGGGAGTGAAGATCAATTAGTAACACTCAAGGAGGTGTTGGTCACTGCGTTTGGAGTAGTCCACATACATTATCAAAGCAGACGCCTGTCCAGCAGCGAAATCCAACGCGCGTAGTGGCTGATAGGGGAAAACACGTGCATACTTGCTATAAAGTAGATAAGTAAATAAATAGATAAAAGAACAAATAATTCCATAGAAATTGTGGAAACAAACAGCACATTGGGAAAGAGGAAAGGCCGGCATGCAGTCGACCACAAAGTGGGGTTACTATTGTTAGCTGCATGAAACGCTATTTGGAACCCCGCACGGGAATATACACACCGACAAACAGATTGATTCTTTGATGTAGGTAAATGGACTTGTATATACACTATGATGGACTGATAGATAGACATACGGACAGACAGGACGATAGAAAGATTGACAGAAGAACAGACAGGCAGACATAATTGTTATATGTGCAACGGTCACATTCATCGTCAATCATTACCATAGTCATTATACTGTCTTTTAAAACTCTGCGCTTACCACGGAAACAGGATGACATGAACATGTACACACCCGATGCTAGTCTCAAAAGAATGTGGAAAAAGTCCGTCAACACAATGGTCACTGATCACCTGCCAATAGTCGCTGACGCCATTTTGTTCATAACTATCACATGACACGAATAGCCAATCACGAATATCCCACGTGATCCTCAAGAGCCAATGAAAAAAAAGAAAAAAAAAATCAGACGGCCAACCCGATTTCTTGAATGATGAGATGGGTGTCTTCACAAATCGAAATGTGCGGTGTGTGTGTGTGTGTGTCATTTCGATGACCCGACGATCGACGCTGGCTGCATGCATGGGTATTCACGACCACCGTAAGCACCAGAGAAGCAAAGTCCATGATGTGAGGAATAACACCACAATGGCTGACTGCTGCTGCTGCTTTCGTTGGCCTGAACGGTACGAGGTTTCGTCTGAAAGCAGAAAGCAAACCAAAATAAATAAAAACTCCATAAGCAATGTACACACGGGATGGGTTGTGGGGGGAGGCAGGGGGAGGGAAGGAAGGAGAGAGAGTGGGGGGGGGGGGGGAGGAGAGAGAGTGGGGGAGGAGAGAAAGAGAGGGGGGAGAGGAGAGACGGGGGTGGGGGTAGAAAAGGGGGGCACAGAGAGAGAGAGGGGGATAGAGAGTGAATGAAGAAATGGATCTTTATATTCCAACGGCAAAGATAGTACCACATTTGACGACATACATATCTGCTGTTGGTTTAATGGACACACAAACACATACACATGTCTATCTATACCCCATACACGTGTGAGAATAACGTGGGGGTATATCTGAGGGAAACAACATCGCTCATAATTCTGTTTACAAAACTAGAGCGAGTAACTCTTTACAAGACATTTTACATACACACATGTAGCATGGATGTTGCACATAAATAATCTTGTGAAATAGCTGCAAAAGCAAAACTGAGAGACAGACAGACAAAAAAGACAGACAGACAGACACAAAAAGATGTGGTTGGCATTTAATGGTGACAAAGACAAATATCATGCGTGTGTCCCTGACGCTAAATCAAAGGAAATATTAACAAGTCAAACAGGGCATCGGATGGAGAGGCGAATCATAAACACCCACAATTCTAATGACACACGTCAGCGATCAGTCCAGAAATTAAGTTGCCACGATTGCAATGTTGGATGACAGTGCGACAAGCCATTTTCATTCATGACCAATTGCCCTGAACCGTCCCCAAAATCCTATTAAAAAAGTGTTCGTTTATGGAAATAACGACACAACTAGGCGATAGTGGATAATTGGTGTGGAAGGCCAGTTGGTCAGATCTGTAACCGGTCCAAAAACAACAACAAACAAACAAACAAAAAACACACCAGCAACGGGAAGGGGGGGGGGGGGGTTGACGTCTGCATAAGACTTGCAGCAAATTGAATATCTGTGTTCATAAATATTCAAAGCTTTGACGTTTGCTGTCACAAAGGGGCCAACAATCCTGAACAACGTGGATTCAGCCAGTAAGTCCCAGACAGAAGTGGATAAACCTTGCCATGTTTATCAAATTCTTTGCGTGGTTGAGTTGCCCTACTGTGTGTGTGTGTGTGTGTGTGTGTGTGTGTGTGTGTGTGTGTGTGTGTGTGTGTGTGTTCGTAGATTCAGAATTATTATTCTTTCTGAATGTACTTTATTGTTGTGTGTTCGGTGATTTTCAAAGCAAAAATTTACAGAAAAATAAAGCAATATATCTCTGTGTTTGTCATCAATGCATCCTTACTTACTGAAAGAAAAAAAACAACTAGCATACAAACGACCACACGTAATAACATATTCGCGGCCCAGCTACTCCCCCCTCCCCACCACCTCTCTCACTAAACCCCCCTCTCTCTCTCACACACACACACACACACACACACACACACACACACACACACACATGCATACCTGCTGACTGTGTGTCAAAAGGACAGTTGACCTTATCTCAGTTCAGAAAATATATCATTCAACCGAGCATCGATCTATAAATGCAGTCGTTAATTCTTTCACTCCCTCTTCCGCCCTCACACACACACACACACACACACACACACACACACACATGCACACACACACACACACACACACACACACACACACACACACACACACACACACACACACACACCCATCAATCCCCTCCCTTGGCACGAACACACGTCTATAACAAAGATGGAACACACAATAAACAACAAGAACAACAGCAACAAAGACTCTAAAAGCCATGAAGCTTCAGAGCCAGCAGAAGAACAGAGCACATTTAATGCACACGGAGGGAGGGACAGACGTCAGTACGCCTCTCTTATCAAGACGGCTTTGCTCTCTTATCAAGACGGCTTTGCTCTCTTATCAAGACGGCTTTGCTCTCTTATCAAGACGGCTTTGCTCTCTTCATTGGATCTCTGGCCTCTTTTCAAAGCACAGATGATGCCCTGCATCGCACAGTGGGTGAAAGCATCATCTACCATCCACAGAAGTAGTTTTTCCTATTGCAGAATAATTTTAAACAAGACCTTGAAATTTATCTCTTTAAAAAAACAAAACAAAAAACCCAACGTTTCCTGGTTTCTCCAAATAACCAGTACGCGCTCGCACATCTTGTGGGAGCAATGGATGAATGGAAAAAAGTGAGTCGGGTTTTGTCTGTGTGCTTTTAAGATCGGTTATTCAAATCCTTGCAGAGCAAGATAGACAGTAAGTGGAGTTTTTCCCCCTTGTCTTCTTGGGCGACAATTCCTGTTGAGTAAAAAAAAAGAGGGAGAGATCCAGGCATTGGTTATTTCATTTGTTAACTTTGTCTGACTTCTTTTGGGTCCCTTCGTTCAGGACTTGTGGGCTGTACTGATGACTGGTTGTTGGAGCAGTAGGTTTGTCTGGAGTGGTTGTATGGCTTGTCATTTGTATCCCGGCAGGGAATGCTGGGTTGGGGTTAACAAAAGGGGCAGGGAGTGTCTGAGGTGTTTGTACCCGATCCACTAGGTTGCTATCGAAGCCAGCCAGTTTGAGCTTTAAATCAAGTGTGTGTGTATTACCAAGCAGAAGATCAGCTGCCTACATCTTGTCGTGCATGTGTGTCTTTTGGCAGTTCCTCGTGGGGGATCTAACATGAATGTCCAAACAGTGACTGTACACGTGGATGTCTGTCTAAAAATGAATGAAAGTGTTGCGATTGTTGGGAAAGTAGCAGTTCTCTCTCTGTGTGTCTCTTTTTCTCTGTCTGTCTGTCTGTCTGTCTGTCTGTCTCTCTCTCAAAAACACATGCACGATGCGATGTCTATGAAGAATTTGTGACACCCTTTCATAAGGGGCAATGGCCTATAAATGAATAAACCATTCATTCATTCATACATTCATTCTCTCAAAAACACGATCAAATCAAGACGACAGACATGCATACACACATGCGCATGTGAGCGCTAGCGCACAGAGTATACGCGCGCGAGCACACACACACACACACACACACACACACACACACACACATATATATATATATATATATATATATATATATATATATATATATATATATATATATATATATATATATATCCGAGGTTGAGTGGAGGCCAGAGAATCGACGAAGATATATATATATATATATATGCATCGAAGTTCCAGAAGCGTCTGAGCTGAAAGAGCAAAACACTTAAAGTGCAAGCAGAGGTTGGAGAATTACACAAATCAGTCTGTAGTGAGCTCTCTGTCACGAGGGTTTTACTATCTTCGTCGATTCTCTGGCCTCCACTCAACCTCGGATAATGCTCCACACACCTCGGGCTGAAAGGGTCATTCCTGTCCCATAGAAACGATTTCTTTCCCTCTTGCTTGTTGAGAAGAAAACAAAAAGAAAAGAAAAAAACCCACCTCCACGCACTGTTCCTCTTTCTTGGTGGCAAAAGGGGAGATATTAAACTCTGTGCACATATTAACCTTTTTATCAGTTCGTCTATATCTCTGTCAAAGACTACGTTCAAGTCTCGTGATTTTAGACATTTGATTCAAGTATCATTTTTCCTATTTGAGCAAGGGTACCGTGGAGAAATACTCGTTAGACCCTTTATTGATCTGTGTGTATGCACATGCACAAGACGGAAAACGTACATAAACGATTTTGAAAAGGCACAAGTCTAGGCATTATGAACAGTCGAACACACTCAGCATGCACTCGCAGCTTTGAACATAATTATGAACTGCGTGGATGTTCAAACAATGGACAAAAGAGTTGTGCACTTGGATGTCTACGTGCAGAAATCAATGGACGTGGTGGAATATCTACTGCGAACGTTTGAAAATCGGCGGTTCATAAACTCTCTCTCTCTCTCTCTCTCTCTCTCTCTCTGTGTGTGTGTGTGTGTGTGTGTGTGAAACACACGAGCTAATTACGCCCTACCCCCACCCTTGCACACACATGCTTGTGCGCGCGCGTGAAAAACTTCAAGCTCTTATGCTTCTGATCCAGGAGAAGAGAACACACAAACCTGGACAATATGGAAGATGAACGTTTACACAGACTGATCAGACCTCTATTAAGAGGTGACGTGTTATCTTCATTGCATCTCCGACCTTTCCTTCCGCGTTGATAATGGCCTCACAGCAAACAGGCTAAAAGCAACAGGTATAATGCCATCAACAATAGAGAGCTTTCCTGCTGTAAGAAAACAAAAAAAAAATAAAGATTACGCACAATCATATTTTTTGCTCATATCTCAAGAAAGCTCACAGGTCTTTAAGAAAAAATCCCATATGTGCGCTGATGGATGTGGTTGATGCGATAAGCAGGTAGTTAGAACGTCCGATTTGTCTCATGGAGTTCATGAAGCCACTGACGGGCACTTTTATTTAGCTAAACGTTCCCCTAATCCGCCATCCATACCTCAGGGGAAGGGATAACCTTTATGCTGTTGTGATTCGATTTTGGTTTGACTGAGTATTGTCATGCTCACATGCATTGTGATGCGATTTGGTTGTGTTAAAAAAAAAAAAAAATCTTCACATAACCCTCCATAAGGGGCAAAGGCCTAAACATTGATAAAGCATCGGGAATTAGTGTGTGTGTGTGTGTGTGTGTGTGTGTGTGTGTGTGTGTGTGTGTGTGTGTGTGTGTGTGTGTGTGTGTCTGTGTGTGTGGCATGATCACAAAGCTTCCACGGTTTTATTTGGAGAAACAAAGAACACAAAACAAAGTCATGTATGAAAGCAGAGCACACATCTACAAAGCCAAAATGCATGGGAGTTGAGTCCAGTAGGGGGTGACAAGGGGGTGGGGATGGGGGTAAAACATCTTGCGGAAGATCAATATGAAGGGAAAATAGGCTCTATCATCCGAAGGTTAACGACTTCCTGTAAGAACACTGTTACCGCCCTTACAGACTTTCCACTGCATCTGTCACTGTATTCCTTCCTCCTCCACCCCCTTCCTCCACCCCCTTCCTCCTCCACCCCCTTCCTCCACCACCCCCTTCCTCCACCACCCCCTCCATCCCCTTCCTCCACCACCCCCTTCCTCCTCCACCCCCTTCCTCCTCCACCACCCTTCCTCCTCCACCCCATTCCTCCACCACCCCTTTCTCCTCCACCTCCATTCCCTGGAGCCATCTTCTTTCTTCACTCTATTGAACGCTGTTGGCTCGTTTTCCTCCCGTGGTGATGTTCAGTTCAAGGAGTGTGGGATGACTCTCTCTCTCTCTCTCTCTCTCTCTCTCTCTCTCTCTCTCTCTCTCTCTCTCCTGATTTCGTGATGGAGTGATCAATTTAGAAATTAACATAATGTTTGAATTAGGTGGACACATATACTTATAAATATAGATCATGAGACAGACAGAGATATACAGACAGACAGACAGATAAAAAGATAGATGCATACATACATGTATAAATACATATACATATAGATACATGTATACAGATATATAGATAGTCAATAAAATACTGATAGGAAGAAATAAAATTAGAAACCCTAGACCCCCTGGAACGACACGCCACTCTTAGGAACATGAATGAGCAAAGCTGCGCTCAGTGATGTTTGGATTATCCAGGAAAACATTTTACTAACACACTGTTAGTCGTGCATTTGGAAAAACAAACAAACAAAAAGAAAACAGTGTGCAACTGAGCACAGAAGTGCTTGTCCCAGACAGCGAAACGTTTCCCTCGTCGATGAACATTACGATCCCTGTGGACCAGAACGAACTGCACTTATCCCATTAATTCTTTCAGCCATGGCCTTAATAATCCATTCGATAGCTAAATACTGTACTGGTGAATGTAGCCCTGCCCCGTGCTAAATACTGTACTCGGGGAGTGTAGCACTGCCCCATGCTAAATACTGTAGAGGGATGTAGCACTGCCCCATGCTAAATACTGTACTGGGGGATGTAGCACTGCCCCATGCTAAATACTGTACTGGTGGAGTGTAGCACTGCCCCATGCTAAATACTGTACTGGTGGAGTGTAGCACTGCCCCGTGCTAAATACTGTACTGAGGGATGTAGCACTGCCCCATGCTAAATACTGTACTGATGGAGTGTAGCACTGCCCCATGCTAAATACTGTACTGACGGATGTAGCACTGCCCCGTGCTAAATACTGTACTGGTGGAGTGTAGCACTGCCCCATGCTAAATACTATACTGGGGGATGTAGCACTGCCGCATGATAAATACTGTACTGGGGGGATGTAGCACTGCCCCGTGCTAAATAATGTACTGGTGGAGTGTAGCACTGGCCCATGCTAAATACTGTACTGGTGGAGTGTAGCACTGCCCCATGCTAAATACTGTACTGGGGGATGTAGCACTGCCCCGTGCTAAATACTGTACTGAGAGAGTGTAGCACTGCACCATGCTAAATACTGTACTGGTGGATGTAGCACTGCCCCATGCTAAATACTGTACTGGGGGATGTAGCAATGCCCCATGCTGAAAACTGTACTGGTGGAGTGTAGCACTGCCCCATGCTAAATACTGTACTGGGGGGATGTAGCACTGCCCCGTGCTAAATACTGTACTGGGGGATGTAGCACTGCCCCATGCTAAATACTGTACTGGTGGATGTAGCACTGCCCCATGCTAAAAATTGTACTGGGGGATGTAGCACTGCCCCGTGCTAAATACTGTACTGAGAGAGTGTAGCACTGCCCCATGCTAAATACTGTACTGGGGGATGTAGCAATGCCCCATGCTGAAAACTGTACTGGTGGAGTGTAGCACTGCCCCATGCTAAATACTGTACTGGGGGGATGCAGCACTGCCCCGTGCTAAATACTGTACTGGGGGATGTAGCACTGCCCCATGCTAAATACTGTACTGGTGGATGTAGCACTGCCCCATGCTAAATACTGTACTGGGGGTGAGTGTAGCACTGCCCCATGCTAAATACTGTACTGAGGGATGTAGCACTGCCCCATGCTATATACTGTACTGAGGGATGTACCACTGCCCCATTCTAAATACTGTACTGGGGAGAGTGTAGCACTCCCCATGCTAAATACTGTACTGGGGGAGTGTAGCACTGCTAAATACTGTACTGAGGGATGTAGCACTGCCACATGCTAAATACTGTACTGGGGGATGTAGCACTGCTCCATGCTAATACTGTACTGGTGGATGTAGCACTGCCCCGTGCTAAATACTGTACTGAGGGATGTAGCACTGCCCCATGCTAAATACTTTATTGGTGGATGTAGCACTGCGCCATGCTAAATACTGTACTAAGGGATGTAGCAATGCCCCATGCTAAATACTGTACTGGTGGAGTGTTACA
>NC_134897.1:45323961-45341461 GCF_041734735.1 Babylonia areolata
AGAAACCAACTTGATGATTGTGGCCGTCAAACAGATGAAGATACCACTCGTTCCGTGTCCAAGGGAGGAAACTGTGGATATTGCCGTAACTCACCGAGTAACAGGTGCATCTACACATTTTTTTTTTTTTTTTTTTTAAGCTGACAATAACACGTGTATACGTTTGAGTTCTCTGACAAAGGTTTCTTTCCATCACGGCTGTTCACATGCTGCATGCAATATAAAGCTTCCAGAGTCGTGAATCACATTGGGTCATTTATTACTTCTGGCGATGATAAGTTTTATCTTTTAACAAGCACTGGTTGACGAAATCTCTCTCTCTCTCTCTCTCTCTCTCTCTCTCTCTCTCTCTCTCTATATATATATATATATATATATATATATATATATATATATATATATATATGTGTGTGTGTGTGTGTGTGTGTGTGTGTGTTGAACGAAAACTTCAAATCCAATATCCACCCGCTGTTTTTCCCGGCAGTGCACAACTTGTCACTTTCACAATCACAACCACAGTCTTTTGATGGGTACACAGCTGCCATTGAATCACACAGTGGCAAGCAGGTCTGGAAAGCGAAACAGGGGAGAGCTGAACAGAATCACGAATCAGTCTGAACATTGCTCACTGCAATTTTTGCACGTGTTTCAGACTGGACCCGAAACATGCAATGAGTGTGCCACGAGATTCTTATCAGTCTGGACACACGTTTAGACACATGCTTGTTCCCCAACGTTACTTTCTGCACAAAGCATTTTCATTGTGTGCTCACACAGTGGCAGATTTCAGGCATAATTTGACATGCCGTGGTCAGCTTGCTTGGTATCCGCTAATACCCACATCATGGAAAGAGAGAGTGAGAAAGGTACAGAGAGAAAGAGAGTGAGAGGGACAGAGAAACAGAGAGAAACAGAGAGACATAGAAATACATTGATACAGTGACAAAGGCAATGACAAAAAGAGACAGACAGGCAGATAAAGAGAGGGATATGGTCGGAAAAGAAATACTGACATAATTAGAAATATATACAGAGAAAGAGAGAGAGAGCAAAAAGATGCATACAAAGAGAAACAAAATAGAAGAGAAAAAGAGAGGAGGGAGAAGACAGAGTGAAACAGAAACAAAGACAGATACAAAGAGACCCACATAGAAGACAAAGTGAAACACACACAGACGAACAGACACAGACAGACACAGGGGGAGAGAGTCATCCCACGTGCCTCTGCATGAACTGAACATCACCACGGGAGGTAAACGAGCCAACAGCGTTCAATGGAGTGAAGAAAGAACGATGACTCCAGGGAATGGGGGTGGTGGGGAGGAAGGGGGTGGTGGAGAAATGGGGTGGTGGAGGAAGGGGGTGGTGGAGAAATGGGGTGGTGGAGGAAGGGTGGTGGAGGAAGTGGGGTGGAGGAAGAGGGTGGTGGAGGAAGCGGGGTGGAGGAAGGGGGTGGAGGAGGTGGAGGAGGAAGGGGGTGGTGGAGGAAGGGGGTGGAGGAGGTGGTGGAGAAAGGGGGTGGTGGAGGAAGGGGGTGGAGGAGGTGGTGGAGGAACGGGGTGGTGGAGAAAGGGGGTGGTGGAGAAATGGGGTGGTGGAGGAAGGGGGGGGGTGGAGGAAGGGGGGTGGAGGAGGTGGTGGAGGAGGTGGTGGAGGAAGGGGGTGGTGGAGAAAGGGGGTGGTGGAGGAAGGGGGGTAGAGGAAGGGGGTGGAGGAAGGGGGTGGTGGAGGAAGGGGGTGGTGGAGGAAGGGGGTGGAGGAAGGGGGGTAGAGGAAGGGGGTGGAGGAGGGGGGTGGAGGAAGGGGGTGGTGGAGGAAGGGGGTGGTGGAGGTGGTGGAGGAAGGGGGTGGTGGAGGAAGGGGGTGGAGGAAGGGGGTGGAGGAGGAAGGGGGTGGAGGAAGGGGGTGGAGGAGGAAGGGGTTGGAGGAGGTGGTGGAGGAAGGGGGTGGTGGAGGAAGGGGGTGGAGGAAGGGGGGTGGATGAAGGGGGGTGGAGGAAGGGTGGTGGTGGAGGAACGGGGTGGTGGATGAAGGGGGTGGTGGAGGAAGGGGGGTGAAGGAAGGGGTGGTGGAGGAAGGGGGGGGTGGAGGTGGTGGAGGAAGGGGTGGTGGAGGAGGTGGTGGAGGAAGGGGACGGTGGAGGAAGGGGTTGGGGGAGGAAGGGGGTGGTGGAGGAAGGAAAACAGTGACAGATGCACGTGGGAGAGGCTGAGTAAGGGCGGTAACAAGGTCCTGGCTGGACTGTTGGTGTCCTCCAGGTTTCATTGCCTGTTTCCTTACTTCATTTCTTGTTGCGATTTTGGCAATAATATATATTTTTGCCCCCTTGTGAAATACCCATCTAATCTATATGCTCATGGAGGTCTGCCTTGTATCAATGACAGTGACAGGCAGAGAGTGGCAGATGGATATCCAGACACACAGATACAGAGACAGAGGAAGATGAGACAAAGAGAGTTGGGGGGAGGGGGGGCATGGGGAAGAGAGTAAAGGAGGGGGGGGGGTGGAACTGACACAATGGTAGAAAATGAGATATAGCGAAAGTTAGTATGAAGGGGGTGAGGGGAGGGGGGGGGGAGTCGGCGGTGTGGAGGGGAGGGGTGTGTGTAGAAAATAAAGGAGACGCAATAGACACGAGATAAGGACATGGTAAACACAAGAGACATGGGATAAGGACATGGTAAACACAAGAGACATGGGATAAGGACATGGTAAACACAAGAGACATGACATAAAGACATGGTAAACACAAGAGACATGGGATAAGGACATGGTAAACACAAGAGACATGACATAAAGACATGGTAAACACAAGAGACATGGGATAAGGACATGGTAAACACAAGAGACATGACATAAAGACATGGTAAACACAAGAGACATGACATAAAGACATGGTAAACACAAGAGACATGACATAAAGACATGGTAAACACAAGAGACATGGGATAAGGACATGGTAAACACAAGAGACATGGGATAAGGACATGGTAAACACAAGAGACATGGGATACGGACATGGTAAACACAAGAGACATGGGATAAGGACATGGTAAACACAAGAGACATGGGATAAGGACATGGTAAACACAAGAGACATGGGATAAGGACATGGTAAACACAAGAGACATGGGATAAGGACATGGTAAACACAAGAGACATGGGATAAGGACATGGTAAACACAAGAGACATGACATAAAGACATGGTAAACACAAGAGACATGGGATAAGGACATGGTAAACACAATAGACATGAGATAAAGACATGGTAAACACAATAGACATGAGATAAAGACATGGTAAACACAATAGACATGGGATAAAGACATGGTAAACACAATAGACATGACATAAAGACATGGTAAGGACAAGAGACATGGGATAAAGACATGGTAAACACAAGAGACATGAGATAAAGACATGGTAAGGACAAGAGACATGGGATAAAGACATGGTAAACACAAGAGACATGGGATAAGGACATGGTAAACACAATAGACATGAGATAAGGACATGGTGAACACAATAGACATGAGATAAAGACATGGTAAACACAATAGACACGGGATAAGGACATGGTAAACACAATAGACATGAAATAAAGACATGGTAAACACAAGAGACATGAGATAAAGACATGGTAAACACAATAGACATGAGATAAGGACATGTTAAACACAATAGACACGGGATAAGGACATGGTAAACACAATAGACATGAGATGACATGGTTAACACAATAGACATGAGATAAGGACATGGTAAACACAATAGACACGGGATAAGGACATGGTAAACACAAGAGACACGAGATAAGGACATGGTAAACATCTGAAACATGTGATTTTAAGACTTTGTCGCCACGTGATATCAGATACGTGTAGAAGTCAGACAGACAAACAGACTGAGACAAAGACGGGTGAACAGACAGAGACACAGCCGACAGAAGAGTGATAATCACCTCACGTGTCTCTGAATGAACACCAGCAAGGGAGGAAAGGAGGCAACAGCCTTCAATGGAGCGAAGAAAGAAAATGGCTGCAGGGAATGGGGGGGGGGGGGGGGGGGGAGATGGAGGAGGACATTATCAGATTGTTATGTGTTCTGTTTCGGCAACAGTGTACTGCTATGACAAAACTACCAAGTCTGGAGTTACCATTGAATGGTGCCGATGTGTGTTTAAAAAAAGGGGGTAGAGAGAGAGAAGCGACGACAGGAAGACAGAGAGACAGAAACACAGAGACAGAGGCAGTGAAACATAGAGATATAGAGACAGAGACAGAGGCAGTGAAACATAGAGATATAGAGACAGAGACAGTGAAACATAGAGACATAGAGACAGAGACAAAGGCAGTGAAACATAGAGATATAGATACACAGACAGTGAAACATAGAGACAGAGACACAGAGACAGAGGCAGTGAAACATAGAGACATAGAGACAGAGACACAGAGACAGAGGCAGTGAAACATAGAGACATAGAGACAGAGACACAGAGACAGAAGCAGTGAAACATAGAGACAGAGACACAGAGACAGAGACAGTGAAACATAGAGACATAGAAACAGAGACACAGAGACAGAGGCAGTGAAACATAGAGACAGAGACACAGATACAGAGGCAGTGAAACATAGAGACATAGAGACAGAGACAGAGGCAGTGAAACATAGAGACATAGAGACAGAGACAGAGGCAGTGAAACATAGAGACATAGAGACAGAGACACAGAGACAGAGGCAGAGGCAGTGAAACATAGAGACATAGAGACAGAGACAGAGGCAGTGAAACATAGAGACAGAGACACAGAGACAGAGGCAGTGAGACATAGATATATAGAGACAGAGACAGTGAAACATAGAGACATAGAGACAGAGACACAGAGACAGAGGCAGTGAAACATAGAGACAGAGACACAGAGACAGAGGCAGTGAGACACAGAGACAGAGGCACAGAGAATGTGAAGGGCCGGTGAGGAAGGTAGTGCTGTGTGTAGTAAAGAGAGGAGACACGAGAAACACAAAGCCATGATAATTATGTTAACTACTTGAAGCTTGTGATCATATGTGGAGAACCCACTGAAAGGCAATGAATGATCTGCTCCATTCTCTTCACGACCAGTCGTTTGAAGAGGGCGAACACGTACGTGCAAACGATCGGATGTATGATAGTAATGACTTAACCCGTTTTAAAAATTCTACAGTATCTCGTGACTGTTGTCGTCCTGTTTTATGTGCTGGCACGGACTTTCTACCCTGACTGTGAAGGAAACTGCAGCTGCAGTGTTCTGAGAGAAAAGAGTGCAAGACGCAAAAAAAAAAAAAAAAAAAAAAAAAAAACAGCAACAAAAATCGCCCAATAATAAGAGCCTTGAAGGTAACAAACGTCTCTTCCTTCTGGCGTTTCCACCCTCCCCTTGTTGAAGAAGCCAGCTGCTCCAGCAGTGCTCTGAGTGAAGTGAGTTTCATTTAAGAACACAAAGAAACCCGCACCCATTAATAAGAGCCTGGAAGATAACAAACGTCTCTTTCGGTACAAAGTGATTCGCGCACTAAACGGAACATCAAAGACGAGGGAAATTTAATTTATGTATACATCGTTTATTGTCTGGGTCTGGTAAGTCTGCTTCCACTTTGATTTGTTAAAAAGCTGATCCGTTAAGGGAAGAGTGCGTGGGAAACAGCGTAACACATTGTTTTGTTAATTGTTTGGATGAGACGATAAATCAAGGTCCGCGCGCAGCATACTATGTTATTGCACGTAAACGAACCCACGGCAACAAAAGGGTTATCCCTGGCAAACGTCTGAAGAAAAATCAACAGCAGTATACATCCGTGACTGCAGCTTGACTGAATGACACAGGAAACGAATGATGAGCGCCACAAAATACGAGCAGGCACCTCGATGTGAAAATGCAATCGTGTTTGTAAAGCGCTTCGAGTCTGTTCTCTGATCAAGGATATAAGCACTATATAAGTGTGACCAAGCGCGCTATGCTTGCTCCAACACTATTCACGCACAAGCCACAGCAGACGACAGTTTTCCCTCATAACCCGCGCACAGAATGTGTGACGTCACTCCGCTTACATCATTTTGTCCTCCTCGCCAGGCCACCTGCTGACGGCTTGACCAGTGTCGCGTCGCGGTACGTCATTGGCTGAGAGCAAACTTGTGTTTCTGTTCCACCGTAATTAATTAATAACTCTCTTGTCAGATCAGTAAACTACTAGTATTATATACTGGCAGACTCGTCTTAATTCCATCTTTAAATCTATTCCATTTATGTTCGCCTACGTTAAACTGATTTAACGCAGTTTGTAATTTTCAGCGACGAGCTCGTTAAAACTGACCCTGTTCAGGTGACTTAAATTAAGATTATAAATTCATCTTAAATAATCAACACTTCATTTTACACTCATTATAAAGTAGGCGTTGAGCTCTTTCTTTTGCAACTGATCCGACGTAAATCGGTTCAGGAATCATTTAGAAATCTATCACTGAACACCTTTAAACAAACACAATTGTCATCGGATTCTCCGTGATTAGTGACGATCTGCTTGCAAGCACACGTGACGCACTTTGCAGTCCGCTAAACTTGCATAAATTGGCACAGTGAATGATGAGTGGTCATTTCATACCTGGTCAGTCATCTGACCAGAGCCTGCTCTCTCTCTCTTGCTGTGTCGCGGGCAGTGTGTCGTGTGTGTCCCCACAACAGCTGACACCTCGCTACGTATCGCTGTAAGTACTAGTGTGTAGAATGTGTTGATTTGTAAATTGTATTATTTGACACAGTACTTGTGTTCATATGAGTATGTTCAGTTATTGCTTTGTTCAGTTATTGCTTTGACATGTTAGTCACAGCTCGGCTATGATTGATCTAGAAAATTGCCATGTCGTCATATGCTCGTAGCAGTATTCCATTTGATTCTTAACGTCACAGTCAGTGACGTCTCTCGACACAGATAGTTTGTTCCAGAATGTTCTAGTGAGTGTGTAAAGTTCATTCACCACTTAATGGTTAAGCCATGGTGGTTCTTCACTTACTATCTGGTCTATCAGTTTGCCAATATTATATCTAATCCACTGATTCATTTGAGTCACTTTGACACAGTATAAGCTTTATCTAATCTATACTGTCAGTGTACTTTCACCAAGTCAGCATCACTTCAATCACTTTAATTGAGCTATTTAAATGTATTAGAAATGTCATTTGATGTCAGCGTTTGGTCTTCACACATATGCATTATGTTGTTGCGTATCCCAAACCCGAGTGATAGTCTTTCCATGTAGTATGTATACATGTGCTTTACTGTTCACTTGTGTTGACCTGTTGTACTTCTGACATTTGTTTGTGTCATTTCAGGCACTGTCTTCTTCTCTTTTTATCTTCTCTTAGTTCTTAGTTCTTCTTAGTTCTTCTCTTTTAGTTCTTCTTCTCATTATTTCTTCTTCTCATTGTCTTCTCTTAGACTAGTTCTCTTCTAGTCTTCTTCTCTTTTAGTTCTTCTCATAGTCTTCTCCTAGTTGTCTTCTTCTCATTATTTCTTCTTCTTAGTCTTCTTCTTTTAGAATATTGTAAATAAACCAATAGAAAACCCCATTTGTGACTGGCCTCTATATGTTCCTGGCCTGTGCGTGGGATCTTGTCTATCCTTCAATTAATCATATTTAGTTAAGTCTTTTGTGCCGTACCCTTCAGTAACCACTCGGTACACGGCTACATAAGTACCAATGATTCTACTACCACTACTCATGATAATAATGATAAACACCACTACTACAACTACAACTACGAATAGTTATAATAATCATTATGATTATGATCCTTATTATGATTATGATTATTATGATTAATGTTATTATTATTGTTGTTATTATCATCGTAATAATCACAATCATATTCATAATAGAATACAAAAATAAAGAAAGGCAATAATTAGTAAAAGGTTGGACGATTGTTTATATATGACATCGCACATTAATTAAAAATAATTAAATACATGAGCAGTGCATATGTGTGTGTGTGTGTGTGAGAGAGAGAGAGAGAGAGAGAGAGAGAGAGAGAGAGAGGAGGGAGCGGGAGAATGAGACAGACAGGGAGACAGAGACAGACAGACAGGAACAGACAGACAGAGAGAATGGGGAGTGGACTTGGTGATAGAAAGAAAGAAAGAAAGAAAGAAAGAAAGAAAGAAAGAACAGTTCATCAAAGAAGAAGAAGAACCCCCCCCCCCTCCCCATGCTAAGAAAACGAGTTGGGAGCCCAGGGAGATTAACAACACTGCAGGAGTGACGGTAATTAATCAAAGCGAAGACAATGCAGCACATCAGCACAACGCCAGAAAGCCGGTCTCAGTGTGGTTAAAAGGCCATGATGGTCAAACAATGCCCCTTTAATCCCACGTACCAGCCGACCCTCGCCCTCCACTGGTGCTGACCGCAACGCACTGATGGAAACTCCAGGAATGCCAGAAATTACTTGCGTTGGCTCGTTGATTAGGCTCACAAGTAATCACGCCAAAAAACGAAATTAGCAACAACACAACAATAACAGGAACAGGAACAATAATAGTTGTTGCTATTGTTGTTATTGTTGTTAATTATGGCAGAAGCAGCCGTAGCAGCAGTAGCAGTAGCAGCAACAACAGCAGCAGCAGTAGCAGAAGTGCTAGCAGAAGTAGCAGTAGTAGTAATAGCAGCGGCAAAAACAACAGTAGCAGTAGAATCATTAGAATAGGTGACAGTAAATACGTTTAAGTATGCTATTGTATAAACAGACAACATTTAACCCATTCATCTCTGGGAAGTTCACAACCTCAACAGGCATCCATACCATGACGATGCGGGAAAAAACCCGATGAAAACATGAGTACTGTTTATCCTCCAAATTACGTGGAGACATCAAGAAATAACGGAGAAGGTATTTCCCTCTCCTCACGGTTTATGCATAAGTAGGAACATAAAAAAAGCTATCTTAATGAGACGAATTTCGACGCTGGAGCAATGCTTTGGCGCAAGGATGAATCAGATGAAAATACGGAAGAAAAAAAGTAACAAAGAAGGAATAAGAAAAAAAAAGGAAAGAAAGAACGAAAGAATGAATGAATGAATGAATGAATGAATGAATGAAAAATAATGAATGGAAGAGGGGGTGGGGATGGTAAGAAAAACAGAGAAAGAAAAGGAAGAAAACAATTAACAATATAAAACTCGTTGAGACACAGAATAAAAGAAATGAAATAAATAGATAGAAAAGAAAGAAAGATAAAGAAAATTAGAATATAAAATGAAAGTAGGAAATAAGGAAAATAAATGAAGAAAGAACGAACAAAAATTGAAGTGATGAAATTACATGTAAAAAAGAATGATGGAAGGAAAGAAAGAAGAAAAGGAACAAGCAAAACACAACAACAACAACAACATCAACATCATCAACAACAACAACAACATCATCATCAACAACAAGAACATCATCATCAACAACAACAACAACATCACCATCATCATCAACAACAACAACAACAACAACACCAACAACACCACCACCACCACCAACAACAACAACAACAACAACAACAACAACAGCATCAACAACGACGACAACAACAACAACAACAACACCAACACCACCACCACCACCACCACCACCACCAACAACAACAACATCACCATCATAATCAACAACAACAACAACACCAACACCACCACCACCACCACCAACAACAACAACAACAGCATCAACAACGACAACAACAACAACAACAACAACGCTCCAACAAAGGCATTAGGAGCTCGAAGAGAGCAATGATGCCGAGTTAATTAATCAAACCAAATCACGGACGTGCCATTCCAGTGCAAACGTCTACACGGCTGCAACAAGCTTTTATCTCAGCAATTACCAAGCAATGAAGCAACCGTCATCGGTGTGTTGATGCAAATGTACCAAACGTTACCCTGTGCTCACTGTTGATTAGAGTGAACTCGCTCTGTCGTGGACATAATGATACGACAAATCACTGTGTATGTATTCTAATAACAGTCAGAAGGCAATGCACATCAGATAAATGATTGGTTGGTTGGTTGGTTGATTGCTTGGCTGAGTAGTTATTTAGTTGATAAGACAAGAAAAGACAAGAGAAGTTAAGATAATGATAATAATCACAACTTTGTTATCTCATTAAGAGGAATAACAAGTAAGGCAAACCGAACGTAGTCAAGTACTCAAAAAATAAAATTGAAATAACAAGTATGACGTCATTCTGAAAACAAAATGCAGCAATTAGCATCTGGCATTCATATAAAAATGTTACAAATATCTACTTTAAATGTAGTAATTGTTCATTATTGTAAACACGTTGAAAGACACTTACTTTAACAGTGCACAAACCATATTGTGACATTCAACCTGCACGTTATCACATGTTCAGCTTGATGCTAATAAAATAGCGCATTTTAGAAAGAAAAAAAAGAAGAAGCAAAGTACGAACTGTTAAGCACGCACTAGTTATTTGATTTATTGATTGACTGCTTGGTTATTTAATTGATTATTTGTTTGATTCATGCATGTACTCTTTTTACTGCCAGTTATTACCAAACATGAAATATGATGTTGAATATGTCCATGTTGTTTCATATGATCACTTACAATCATTAGCATGCACATGTCTTTTGAGTGCATATGATATCGTCTGTTTGATGTTGTCAGCTGCGAGAGTACATATTAATTGTACTGGAGGGATAAAAGTTGACTTGAATGTATTGACTTGCTATCTTTGTCTTTTTTGTCTTTTTTTCTTTTTTTGTCTGTGTCTTGTCATGTTATTGTCTCTTGGTTGAGGTTAATGCTTGCGCTGTCTTTGAAGAAGAGGACAATAATGTTTAAAGCAAAAAAAGCTAAAAGGTGTTGATGGCAAAACGCACGATTATTATATACAATATGTTGTGTTTCGTTGTATTGCGTTGCGTTGCGTTCCGTTGCGTTACCGTGTGTAGTGTTGTGATGTGTTGTGTTGCTATGCGGTTGCACATATAACTGATATTCGTTTGATAAAAAATAAAAAAATAAATAAAAATAAACAAATAAATAATTTAAAAATCCTGCTTGACATCCTGATCCTATTTTATACTATCTATTCACATTTTCCAACAAAGGCACTTCAAAGCAGAGAATGTTGCTGAACGTTTCGGCGTCCACCCACCCCACCCCGCCCCCGACCCCCACCCCACCCCACCCCCACCTCATGCACTCATCTTCCACAGTCTTTTCCCTTCCTGCATCCATATCAACCCACCACCCACCCATCAACCCACCAACTCACGCTTACAAACTTTTTTTTTTTTTCCACACGACCTAGATATCGGGACTCATCTCTCTTTTTTCCCCCCTTTCTTTGTTCCCTTGCCGATTTCACCTTTTCTAGACTTTTCTAGAGTTTCCCTCAACCAAAACAAAAACAAACAAAAAACAAATTTTGGGGGGTTTCTATTCTATGGCTCCAATACCATAACTTTATTTATTTTCATTTTTATTTTTTTGTTATTGCTGACCTTCTCTGTATTGTACTGCACTGCATTGCACTGCACTGCACTGTGATGGGCTGTGGTGTGCTGTGCTGTGCGGTGCTGGGCTGTGTTGTGCTGTGCTGCATTGTGCTGGGCTGGGCTGTGCTGCACTGTGCTGGGCTGTGCTGTGCTGTGCTGCGCTGTGCTGGGCTGGGCTGTGCTGTGCTGTGCTGTGCTGTGTTGTGCTGTGCTGCATTGTGCTGGGCTGTGCTGTGCTGCACTGTGCTGGGCTGTGCTGTGCTGGGCTGGGCTGGGCTGGGCTGTGCTGTGCTGTGCTGTGCTGTGCTGTGCTGTGCTGCACTGTGCTGGGCTGTGCTGTGCTGCACTGTGCTGGGCTGTGCTGTGCTGTGCTGCACTGTGCTGGGCTGGGCTGTGCTGCACTGTGCTGGGCTGTGCTGTGCTGTGCTGTGTTGTGCTGCGCTGTGCTGCGTTTCACTGAATTCCATTGTACTGCACCGTATTGTGTTGTGTTGTATTGTGTTGTAATGTATTATGTTTTATTGTATTCACTGGGTCGTATTGAGATTTAAAAAAACAAAAGTTTCTATTACGATGGCCTCGCTTTATCATGAATACTAACAGTTACAAACAAAGGCACTGAAAAGCAGAAAAATGTCGGTTCATGTGACGAAATCTTTAAAAACCCACTTTTCACAGAGTGCATTTGCACATCACAGCATGGATATCATTACTCTGTCTCTGTTTTGTTGTTTTGTTGTTGTTGTTGTTGTTGTTGTTTTGTTGTTTTCGCCGTTTTCACTTCGTTTTCTATGGACGTCTCCCTTTTCAAGGTTTGTGTGTTACCCTTTCTGCTGCAAAGGTTTTTTTTTTGGTTGCTTTTTTGTAATATATGGATTCGTTAACTATGCTCTCTCTCTCTCTCTCTCTCTCTCTCTCTCTCTCTCTCTCTCTCTCTACTTTTTACGATGCTAATGATGATGGTGGTGATCATTCTTCGTTGTAGTAGCAGTGGATGTAGCAGTGTTAACAAAATCATTATTTTTTTGTCGTTATCGTTAATGTTGTTATTGTTATTGTTGTCACAAGGACAGATTGGAAGACTAGGCGATGCCTAAAATCTTTATCCTTGAGTAATAAAGTTTTTGAATCTCTCTGTCTCTGTCTCTGTCTCTGTCTCTGTCTCTCTCTCTCTCTCTCTCTCTGTGTGTGTGTGTGTGTGTGTGTGTGTGTGTGTGTGTGTGCGTGTGTGTGTGTGTGTGTGTAGGAAGGAAGGAAGGAATTTTTTGTTTAATGTCCCGTCACACATATCGGTGATTGAAGACATTTTGTAAAAGTATTTATGAATACATCTGAGTATTATCGGTTAGAAGGGGTGGGAGATGTGGATGAATGGAGGGTTTGGGGAAACTGGGCAAATGAGGGTAAAAATGTGGGTGAAATTTGAAAGAAAAACAAAACAAACAAACAAACAAAAAAAACCCTCTAAATACAGTGTGTGTGTGTGTGTGTGTGTGTGTGTGTGTGTGTGTGTGTGTGTGTGTGTGTGTGTGTGTGTGTGTGTGTGTGTGTGTGTGAGTCACTCTCTCTCTCTGTCTGTCTCTCTCTCTGTCCCCCCTCTCTCTCTCTGTCTCTCTCTCTCTGTCTCCTCTCTCTCTCGCTCTCTCTCTCTCTCCATCTCTCTCTCTCTGTCTCCTCTCTCTCTCTCTCTCTCTCTCCCTCTCTCTCTCTGTGTGTGTGTCTCCTCCCCCCCTCTCTCTCTCACCCAATATATACACGCCTTTATATTACGTCCTGTGCAGTGCTTCATTTTGTTTTTGGTTAGTTTTCTGTTCTTCCTGTTTCCTGCCTTTTTTCTCTCTCAGTTTTTCTTTATTTGTGACCATTTGTTTATCTTCCGTGTATGTTTCAACCTTTCTTTCGTTTTTAGCTTTTTTTTCTTTTTTTTCTTTTTTTTCCCCCCAGTCCTGTCACACTTTTTTTTCTTTCTTTTTTTCCCCATTTTCTGGACCGGGTTACCTCCTTTCTCTCTCTTTTACATTTTCAATCCGTTGTTGTGTTGTTGTCTTTTTTTTGTCTTTTTTTTTTGGTCATACATTTTTTTACATGTATGTACTTATTTATTTATTTATTCATTTATTTATCTAGTTATTCGTTTATTTATTTATATATTTCTTTGTTTGCTTATATATTTTATTTATTGACTGTCCTTGTATCGTATTTCTCTCCAACTTACTTTTTTCTTCTCCCTTTTATTTGTTTGTGTACTTTTTGTTCGTTTATTTATTTATTTATTTAATCTTTTTATCTGTTTATTCCTGTATCTATGTTAGCTACCTGCAGGCCGTGTAGATGGTGCAGGCACCACGATCCCTCCCCACCGCCACTCGCCTAATGGACATGTCCACTTTGGCATGGTCCTCTCACTTCTCCTTTTTTTTGTCTTCACTTGAATGCGTCTCTGTTTCTCTCTCTATGTCTGTCTATCTTTCTGTCTGTCTCTGTCTGTCTCTGTCTATCTGTCTCTGTTTCTCTCTCTATGTCTGTCTGTCTTTCTGTCTCTCTGTCTGTGTCTGTCTGTCTTTCTGTCTCTCTGTCTATCTGTCTCTGTTTCTCTCTCTATGTCTGTCTATCTTTCTGTCTCTCTCGCTATGTCTGTCTATCTTTATGTCTCTCTCTCTCTCTCTCTATGTCTGTCTGTCTTTCTGTCTCTCTGTCTGTGTCTGTCTGTCTTAGTGTCTCTCTGTTTGTGTCTCTGTCTCTCTGTCTCTGTTTCTCTCTATATGTCTATCTATATTTCTCTCTCTCTCTCTATGTCTGTCTATCTTTCTGTCTCTCTGTCTCCGTCTGTTTCTCTTTCTTTATGTCTGTCTATATTTCTGTCTCTCTGTCTGTGTCTTTGTCTCCCTGTGTCTGTTTCTCTTTCTATGTCTGTCTATTTTTCTGTCTCTCTTTCGGATTGTCTCTCTGTCTGCGTCTCTGTCTCTGTCTCTCTCTCTGGCTCATTGTGAGTAACTCCGTATCTCTGTTTGGCTTTCCCGGCACTGATTTCAGCCTCATTTGTTTTGTATTTGTTTGTTTGTTTGTTGTTGGTTTTTTGTTTTGTTTTGTTTTGGTTTTTTTTTTTTGGTTTTTTTTCGGAGGGTGGGGGTTGTTTCACCAGTTTCGTTTCCTCTTTTATTCTTTTCTTCTGTCACAAGCCTTTAGATGTGTTTTTTTTTTCTTTCTTTCTTTTTTTTTCTGTAATTTATCGATTAGGGATTTTAGTGTACATTTTCTTCTTTTTTCTTCTCTTTTGTTTTCGTTTCTTTTCTGATTGATGCACGCTGTTTGTCTCTTTTGATTTCCTTATCTTCCTTTTTTTCTGTCTGTCTCTTCCCCCCCCCCCCCCCCACACACACACACACACACACACACTATCTCGCTCTCTCTCTCTCTTAGAGAGTCGTTTATTTATTAAGGCAGTCTAAACATTTATTGAGAAAACACAAACATGCATTATTGCCCCGCCACCCCCAACCCCCCACACTCCCACCCCCCGCCCCACACACTCCCTGTTCTCGACCTGCCCCCTCTCCCCACCCCCTTTCATCCCCACCAACATTAACAGAATAACCGAAAGAAAAGAAAACAAATAAAATAAAGATAAAGAATAGATAAGCATTGCACGGTGAAAACGAAAACAAATTATACCAGATAGTCATCACACACACACACACACACACACACACACACACACACACACACACACACACACACACACACACACACACACAAAAGGGAAATAAAGAAAACAAAAAGCGAATGACAACCAGAAAAAAAGACTGAATGAAGCTAACAGATGTATTACAGCCATCAAACGAACAAAACTACCAACAACAAAAATCATGGGTAGTATTAAAGATTACGAAAGAAGAAGCTCCCCCACCCCCCACCCACCCCCCTGCGCCCCCAGATCTCACACACTGAACGGGGTTACTTCGCCCTGGATTTTATTTAAAGGCAAAAACAATTTGAAGAATCGTGAAAGTGGAAGTCGTTCAACTGGAAAGTGAGTGAGCTGGTCGCACTGACGTCAGAATGACTCTTCTAATTGCTGCTTTTAGTTGAGGCGCTAGGCTTTTTCATCGTCCGACTAAACTGTATGCTATGAGCCGTGCAAATACGACAGTGTCGTATACAGTATTGTCGCCGTGAAATAGTGTCGCTGCAACACTATTGCACCATAAATATCGTCGCTGGTGACAAAATTTTACGTGAACTAATGTCGCTGTCGTGAGATATAACAATAGTATTTGTGGTGAAATGGTGTTGCGGCGACACTATCTCTCGACAGTAACATTGTTGCACGTGAAATACTGTCGCTAGCGACCTTTTTTTGGTGAATAGTGTCGCAGCGACACTATTTCACGGCGACAATATTATAATATACGACAACGGAACGCGCAATAGGGGGCTTTTCATGGCGCTCTTTTGATCCTTGGAATTTGATGAGCTCACATTCTGCAGTGAAAATAAAATATTATAAAATAAAAACAATATAAAAGCTCACACACACCGTTAGACGGTAATAGTTGTATAGATAGATAGATAGATAGATAGATAGATAGATAGATAGATAGATAGATAGATAGATAGATAGATAGATAGATAGATAGATAGATAGATAGGTAGGTAGGTAGATAGATAGATAGATAGATAGATAGATAGATAGATAGATAGATAGATAGATAGGTAGGTAGGTAGGTAGGTAGGTAGATAAATATATAGATAGATACACAGATACACAGATACATAGACAGACAGGTAGACAGACAGACAGACAGACAGATAGATAGATAGATAGATAGATAGATAGATAGATAGATAGATAGATAGGCAAACTGACGGACTGATTTTAATTTACTTTACCTCTCTTTGTCCTCCAAAACTATTCTAGGTGGCCGTATTGGCACACATGTGCTTCTTGTGCCAGGTTGGGTTACATAAGCGAAAACACAAATGCAATTAGCATGCATCTTTTTTCTCCGTGGCTGACAAACTGGTGTTGGTTGGTTAGAAACGTGTGAAAGTGAAAACGACATGGCAAAAAAAAGTAGAAGTAAAATGAAAATTAAGCTATTCACACACACACACACACACACACACACACACACACACACACACACACACACACACACACACACACACACACGTTAAAACAAAGCAGACTGAAACGCGACAAAGCCCTGTGAACTGCACGCACTAAACAAAACCAAAACCAAAAACCAAAACCAAACAATCTATGCGGATTTCATGTCAGGCATAATCATACTCACCATATCTGGACCTCGTCACGTGGAACTTGTCATCAGCTTCCAGGAAATGACCTACAACATGCACCAAACCAAACGACAAAACGAAGCACACTCACACGTAGTACACAAGTGTTATGCAATACGATGCAATGCAATACAATGCAATGCGATGCGATGCGATGCAACCCACATGCAACATGTCCATGCAGCTAGTGTTGTGTGAGATACGTCATAGCATGAAGCCCAATGCACATGCATGGGTATGTGTGCAGGCTAATTGTATTATATATGCAGGCATTACCGCACGCGCGTGCATCCAATGACATACAGCCCCAAAGCCAAAAAAAAGCAGCACACGCATGCACTCACGCACGCACGCACGCACGCACACACACACACACACACACACGCACGCACGCACGCACACACACACACACACACACACACACACACACACACACACAGCGCGAGGTCCTAATATCTCTTAATGTTGATAGACATTAAATGAAATTCAGCAAACACACACACACACACACACACACACACACACACACACACACACACACACACACACACACACAGAGGGAGAGAAAAAGCAAGCGGGAGATAAAGAGACACAGAGACAGACTGCCAGACGATGAGACAGAGACAGATAGACAAACAGACAGACATAGAGACCGAC
>NC_134897.1:45353961-45356461 GCF_041734735.1 Babylonia areolata
AGTACCACAGGGATCCATCTTAGGACCAATTGTATTCTCCACTTATGTTAATGACTTACCTTGTTATATGAAATCTAAATGTGAAATGTTTGCAGATGACACATCCTTAAATTCAAGCAATTCAGACGCCAGTAAACTAACTAATGAACTCCAAGATGATATTCAGAAACTTAATGACTGGACACACTTGAATCACATGTCCTTGAATGCTCAGAAAACGAAGTGCATGTATGTATGTGCACGACAAAAAAGACAAAAAATGAAACATAACTTCAAACCACTATTCCTAGGCGTCAATAAAATTGAAGAGGTAGATTCACATAAAATCCTGGGTGTCATTATTGATAAAGATCTATCTTGGACTGATCATACGAAGTGCTTAAGTAAACGTCTCTCAAATAGAATACTTCAACTAACGAAAATAAAAAAGATCCTTAATGTTCATTCACGAAAGCTCTTTTTCTGTGCACATATTCTGCCAGTAATCGATTATGCATCAACTTTATGGGACAGCTGTAGCCTCACAAACTTGAAGTTTATTCACCGTATGAATAAAAGAGCACTGAAAATAGTATTGTTGAAACCGAACTCTCTGACCCCAATGGACTATAAACAACTTAATATATTATCCTTTCACAACAGGCTGTACTTCAACAAAGCTGTTTGCATGCATAATGTTATATATGGAAATGCTCCAAAAAAGATTGCAGACACATTTAAAACTAATGAACACAGACACAACCACATGCTCTGCATATCCAGACCAAGAAACAACCTTTACAAATCCAGGTTTCTGTATTCTGGTGGAAAATTATGGAATAATCTCCCACTCACTCTGAAAAGTATCGTAAATAAAAACGTGTTTAAGAAAAATCTGAAGAATCACCTCATTGAAAATAATTAACAGTAATACAAATTTTGACTTGTTAGTCTAATAGTCCTATTATTTGTGAAATGTTTTGTACATGCTTGTGTTGGCAAGGATTTTGCACTAAATAGGGGAACATGTGCATGTGGGTGGGATGGGAATGGTGTAATTGTGTCCGAGAATTTGTATTCAGTGGTGTGTGTGTGTGTGTGTGTGTGTGTGTGTGTGTGTGTGTGTGTGTGTGTGTGTGTGTGTGTGTGTGTGTGTGTGTGTGTGTGTGTGAAATGGAAATGCAATTTTGTATTTCTTTATCACAGTATTCTTGTATATATATATATATATATATATATATATATATATATATATATATATATATATATATGCATTTTGTTGTTGTTGTTGCTCTTCTTCTGCTTCTCTCTCTCTCTCTCTCTCTCTCTCTCTCTCTCTCTCTCTCTCTCTCTCTCTCTCTCTCTCCCCCTAAAATTTGTTCTTAAATTTTTTTTTCATTTTGCCCCCTTCTCTTTAATTATTATTATTATTATTATTATTATTATTATTATTATTATTATTATTATTATTATTATTATTATTATTTTCATTGATGGCTTGATGTAAAAAAGCAATTGTTGCTTATTCAATTTACCATCATGAAATAAAATCTTGACTTGACTTCACACACACACACACACACACACACACACACACACACACACACACACACACACACACACACAACACTTGACGTATCAAATTATTCCCAACACTAACCCTGGTCTGTACATTTCTCCAAACAGTGTGGGCGATACACTGGCTAGTAAAGTAAAGCATTATGTATTATGAAATATCTTTCTCTTCGTTTATGATACAGACAGTAAGTGAGAGTGAGATACAGACTGAGAGACAGAGACAGACAGACATAGAGACAGACGGACAGACAGAGAGACAGAGAGAGACAGACAGAAAGACAGACAGAGAGAGACAGACAGACAAAGACATAGAGAGTGAGATACATTTTCAATCAGTGAGACAAAGCAGACAGAGACATGAATTTGCAGATTTGATATTTTTTGTGCTGTGTGATTGTGAATTGGATTGATGTCGTTTTTGTGTCTGGAAACACTTCTGTCTCTGTCTATATCTTTGAGATAGAGCTGACGAACAGACAGGCAGGCAGACAGATTGGCAGACAGACAGATAAGCGTATATGCAAAAGTAAAGTGGCAGCGACAGACAGCGAGGCACAGAAAGGGACGACCAGACACACAGAGCGAGGCACAGAAAGGGACGACCAGACACACAGAGCGAGGCACAGAAAGGGACGACCAGACACACAGAGCGAGGCACAGAAAGGGACGACCAGACACAGAGCGAGGCACAGAAAGGGACGACCAGACACAGAGCGAGGCACAGAAAGGGACGACCAGACACACAGAGCGAGGCACAGAAAGGGACGACCAGACACAGAGCGAGGCACAGAAAGGGACGACCAGACACACAGAGCATTCAGCAAGACAGACAATCAGGGTGGCAGGAGGGGGAGGGGGGAGGTAATCTACTTTGTTTTAAAAAGACAGCAAAATTCTTACCAAAAATAAAGACAAAAAGAAGAATACAGACAAGGAATTTACA
>NC_134897.1:45366461-45398961 GCF_041734735.1 Babylonia areolata
TTTCTGCTTTTTTTCTTTTTTGGCCCAATAAAACGTGCATCATTGAAAATATATTTAAAACCTAATATTTCAAAAAGTTTTTTTTTCCAACTAGGTTCAAAACTCCCAAAATAAAACCCAACTAAAGAAAAAAATTTCCCTCTGCCCCCTGAACATTACCACCAAAATAAAATACAAACATCGTTTTTTCTAAACCACTTGAAAAACACGTACAAAAGCACCTTTTGCAAATCAAAAACCGGCACAACATGCTTAAACCAAAATCAGTGGGGTTTCCCCCAAAAACACCCTTCAGAAAACCCTCCCAGTCTCTTAGATAAAAGGGGGCACAAGAATAAAGGAAAAAAAATTTAAAAAGGGAATTTGGGTATTTTTTTTTTTTAAAAGAAAGAAATTTGCTCGTTAACCTCGAATACTTCTTAAAAAGCAACGGGGTTTATCACTTGAACAAATTCTGTTTTTTTTTTTGAGTCTACTTAAAAAAAATCAGAGTGTTTAGAAAAAGGGCCTTTCAAATGGGGGGAATAACAAAAAGGGGGCTTTCCCCCCCCCAAAGGCTCTTGCGGGCCCCCTTATTGTTCAAATTTAAAACAATGATTTCAAAAGGTATCTCCTCATTGCAATATCGGGCGACGGGTTTGCAGATGCCCTTTTCTCTTCATATATATGGGGTAAATTCAAGAAACAAAAATTTGATAGATTAAAAACCCAGCCTAACCGAAGTACCCAAAAAATGGTGTAAAAGGAAAATAAAAAGCCCTTAACCCAGAAAAAAACAAAGTGTATATTGTACCCAACTCCCCAAAAAAGCACCACGTGGTTTAAAATTTTTCCCGCTCACTTTGTTAAAAAATCAAAAAGGGGCCAAAGGGTTTAATTGAACAATTTTACAGAACATCGACCCCCAAGGGTGTTTTTTAATTGACAACCATTTTAAAAAGGGGAAAGGCACATATCAATTCTTTATTAAAGGGGGAAAATTTGCAAAAAATGTTTCCCAAATTATCCCGTTTAAAACAGGGTCTTCAGTCCAAGGTTCCAAATTTTTTTTTTTCCATTCTCACTCATGTCAAAAATAAATTACGTTTCAAACGTTTGGGCAACTGCAGCAAATTTGCACAAAAAAAAACTGATTCGTAACACAGACGTGCTGTAAAACACCTTTTTTGGGTTTTTAAAACGAAACACACGAAAGTACCCAAAAATCAAAATGCCAGCCCCTTTTCTTCCCTTACAAAGCCCCTAATATTGAAAGTGCGTACTTTCATAAAATTATATTCGGGGAAAAAGCCCTAAAAAATTAACAAAACCAAACCATTGTCTGCTATGAAAATCGCAACCCAAAAACCCCCAAATTCCCACTCTTTTCTCTAACCCCCAAGGGCCCCGAAAGAACCCTTTTTAAATGGTTTGGGATATTCCGGCACCCAGCTGGAACAAAACTCCCCAAAAAACCCCCAAAGAAACCCTTTTTCCCCCACAACAATTTTAAAGAAAACCTTTTTCAGAAAATGCGTGCCCCCAAAGCCAACCGAAAATCTGGAAAAAATATTTTTCCCCTGACAATTTCCCTTTCAAAAAATATGTCGAAAAAGCGTCAAACGTTTTATAAAGTTCACGGGCCCTATAAAATTATTTCAGAAAATTTTCTCCCTTTAAAATGGACCCCAAACAAAAAAAAAAACGAACTCTTGTCTGGTCACGCCCCACGATTTTTTTAAAACTTTTCTGATTACCCAATTGTGAACCACCCCACCCCAATCTTTTTTTTTCTTCTTCCTTCTTGTTTCCCCCCCAACCCGGCAAAACTTTTTCATCTCTGTCTTCTGCTGTCCCTTTTTTTCTGTCTGTGTCTCTCTCTCCCCTCTTCTCTCCCCCCTCTTTTGTCTTTTACAAAATGTGTCTATCTGTCCAATCCCCATTACCCCTCGCCTTATTTTTCGCCTTTTTTGTTCTTACATTTGTGTTTTTAAAAATTTTTCTTCTTTTCTGGTTTTAAATTTTACTTAATATTCATTTATAGCATTCATGGGTAGGGTTTTGTTGTTGTTGTTGGTTTTTTTATGGTGTGGTTGTTGGTTGTGTGTGTGTGTTTTGTGGGGTGTGTATGTGGGTGTGGGGTGTGTGTGTGCCGGGGGTTGTTACCCTTCCCTTCCCCTTCGGATGTGAGTGAGTTGGGTCCCCTCGTTTGACGTGGTTATAAATAGTACATTATACATGTTTAAGTAATTTCAGGGATAACTACATTTATATGCGTAAATGTTTTTTTTGTCTTTAGAACAACGGCAAAAGTGTAAGGGGCGGCCCCAAAATGCTAATACCTTTAAACCCTTGGAAAATAAAAAAAAAATTCAATTTTTTTTCCAATTTTTGGGCCCCCCCTTTTCAAATTTTCCAATTCCCCTTCTCTAAATTAATTTTTTCCCCCCCTGGGTTCCTTTCTCGGTCTCTCTGTCTCCCCCCCTCCTCTATCTTCCCCCCCCCTCTTCCCTTTCCCCTTTATTTTCTCTTTCCTTTCCCCTTCTCTCCCTTTCTCTTTCCTCCCCTCCCCCCCTTTGCCCCGGTTTTCCCCCAACCCCCAAGTGGGCTCTGCAATTTCTCAGCTTCATATGTAACAACAACAAAAACGGCCCAAAAAACTTAAAAAGGGAAAGTTTTTTAAAAAATGTGGTGGGGTGTGTGGGTGTGTGTGGGTGAGTGGGTGGGATGTGTGTGTGGTTGTGTGTTGTTTGGGTGGTATGCGTGGTGTGTGTGTGTGTGGGGTTTTTGGGGTTTTTGGTGTGGTGGGGGGGGGGGGGGTTGAGGGGGGTGGATGCCCCAAAAGGCCGGGAAAGCGCGCGGGGAAACCGCACCAAAGTGGCTGTATGTATGGTTCCCAAATTTTGCGTGCTGCGTGCCCGTGTTTGCGCTGGCGTAGGGGGATCCTGATAAACAAAAAATTTTCAGGGGATAAAAGGGGTTGCCCCCGGGGCCCAAAAAATCCGACTGATAGAACTTAAAAATTTTAAGTTGGAAAGAAAATTGGGTTTGGTTTTTTTTTTTTTTTTTTTTTTTTTTCTCACTCTCCCGGGAAAGGGAAAACCCAAAAATGAAGCAAGGGGTTTTTTTTTTTCTTTTCTTTATTTTTCCCCCCCAAACATGTAATGACGCAGATTTTATAAATCACAGCGTGAGAAATTTTTTATAGCACTTAGCCCGAAAAAACCCCAAAAATATTTTTGAAATAGATAAAGAATTAAAAAAAATGATTTAAAGCGTTTTTTTTGGCCGCAGGATGAGCAAATAAAGAACAGGGCATGAAAGGTCAATTTAAAAATTTTGAGATGGGAAAACAATGGGAAAACGGTTTTTTTTTTTTTTTTTTTTTCTTTAGGGTTTTTATCTTGTTGGGTTGGGGTTCTTGTCGAAAGTTGCTGCGGGTGCTGCTGCTGGGTTGCTGTTTTGTTACTGTTGTCAAAAAGGCGATAAGGAAAATAAATTTAAAGGAGGGAAAAAGAAGTAGTAGAAGTAAAGGGAAAAAAATGATAATGGATGAGATTTGAAGATTAAGAAGGGAAAAAGAAAGAAATTTATGAAAGGGGGATGATGATGGGGGTGGTTTGGGGTGTTAAAAAAAAAGACGATGATTATGAAAGATGATGGCTAAAAAAGAAAGAAATAAAGGAAAGAGGAAAAACCCAAAAAACCCCCAAGTGTCTTTCCCCTTTTAAACATTTAACAGAAGCCATCACCCCCCCCCACCCTTTTTCACCCCCACCCCCTTTCCCAAACCCAAATACCCTCAACCCCCCCTTTCCCCTTTTTTAATACCCCCCCTTGCCTTTCAGACACACATTCTAACAAACCCCGTCCCAAAAGGGTACTCCCCCCCCCGTGCCCACCCCCCCCCCCCCCCGCTCCCCCCCCCCCTCTCCCCCCCTTCCCCCACCCCCCCAAAAAAATTTTTAACCCCGTAAAGAGGGACCAACAGACCCCTGTAACGGGTTAGTGAGGCGGGTTTACATGATCCCCTCAGCTTTGGGAAAAACAAACAATTTAACCCCCTTTAAAAGATAGCTGAGGGGGTGGCTTGTCGTTTTTCCCCGTAAAAGGAAAAACTGTTTTTTTTCTAACTGAAAATAAAGGGGCTGGTGTCCGAGATCAAGATGACGGTCACCCTCTTTTTTTTCTCTCTCTTTTTTTTCGCTTTTTATTCTACTTCTTTCTTTCCCTTTGGGGCTTTTTTTTTGGGGATGGGGGTTTTGGTTATTTTTTTTGTGTGTGGTGTGGTGTGTTTGTGGGGAAAGTGGTGTGGCGGGGCGCGGCGCGGGGTTTCTTTTTGGGGTGTATCCGTGTAAGCGTGCGTATGTGCGTGCGGGGGGGGGGGGGAAAGTGCGTGCGTGTGTGTGTGGGGAAGGGGGAGAGAGAGAGAGGGGAGAAGAGTGTGTGTTTTGTGTGTGGTTGTGTGGGTGTGTGGGTGTGTGTCCGTTGGGGTGTGTGTGTGTGTGGGCACGTTTGAGTGGGTGTGTTTTGTGGGGTTTGTAGGTTGGGGTTTTGGGTGGTTTTGGGAGTGGTCCCCCGTTTTGCAAATTTCCTTTACCCCCCCAAAAAAAACCCCAAAAAAAAACAAACAACAACAACCCAAAAAACCCCCCCCCCAAAAAACAAAAAAAACCCGCTTTAACCCCGCTTCCAAGGGAAGTGTTTGTAAAAAAAAGCTTTAAAATTCCCTTCGCTGTCTGCCCGTTTTGTCCCTTCCTGGCCCCGCCCGCCTGGGTTTTTCGCGTCTGTCTGTCTGGGCCCCTGGCTGCGGGTTTTCCCACCACCCCTTTCACATGGGCCCAACTGAAGTGTTTGAGGCTGGACAGAGAGCTGCTGTCTTGTGTCTTTTCAGTTTTGTTCTCATGGAAATGTCTGGGTCACGATGTGCTCCCAACACTCCCTGCCCCCCACCTCTCTCTCTCTCTCTCTCTCTCTCTCTCTCTCTCTCTCTCTTTCTCTATCTATCTATCTATCTATCTATCTATCTGTGTCTGTGTGTGTGTGTCTCTGTGTTTCTGTTCCCCCCTCTCTCTCCGTGTCTCTGCCCCCCCCCCCCTCCTCTCTCTCCCTGTGCATTTTCCTAAAACCATACTTGTGCCTCTCTCTCTCTCTCTCTCTCTCTGTGTGTGTGTGTGTGTGTGTGTGTGTGTGTGTGTGTGTGTGTGTGTGTGTGTGTGTGTGTGTGTGTGTGTGTTCTTTTTTTTTGTTTCTTCTTTTTTCTTTCTTTTTTTTTACACTCTGTTATGTATTTCTGCTAACACCGTGCTTTATTTTTATTTAGTATTGTGTAGTGTAGACCCTATTCAGGGCGGGGACTGGATGTAAAAAATATCCTCGAAATAAAGAATTTGTCTTGTCTTCTCTCTCTCTCTCTCTCTCTCTCTCTCTCTCTCTCTCTCTCTCTCTCTCGGCATTTCTTTTTTTTTTTTTTTTTTTTTTTTACAGCGCTCAATTGCGAACATTATACTAATATCATAGATGTTACGATTTGCTAAGATTTGTTTATGTTCTGTTTTCTTTCTTTCTCTATTTCCTTGTCTGTCTTTTTTGTTTCATTTCGAAACAATGTTCTATATTGATAGCTTCTTACACAGGATACAACGGATCAGAAGATGACATCTAATCAGCCAAGAATCTCTTTTTTTGCAAAGCCCATATTTGATGTTGATGACAATGAATATCTCCCCGATGTCTCATATCATGCTGGGAGGATAATTATGTCGGCTTTAATAATTATTGTTGTTTTCTTTGTAAATGCAGAGACGAAGGTAAAGTTCTAAACAAATATATAATTCATTAACTGTTCTCTTATTTCGTAATTATCTCCATACAATGATAGTTAATCAACGTTTTTGTGATCGATTTTGTTTATAGCGCTTTGGTTGTGTTTTATCAATACTAACCTTCTCTCTCTCTCTCTCTCTCTCTCTCTCTCTCTCTCTCTCTCTCTCTCTCTAACACACACACACACATACACACACACACACACACACACACACACACACAGGGAGATCAGGCGTCAGCTGTCACCCCACCTGAAGAGGGCAAGGGAGGAAGGGAAAAGGGCTGTAATGGTCTTTGATCATTTAATCATCGATGGCAAGAAATTCTTTCTGGATGACCGTCTTGGTCTGAAAGAAAGCAAATAGGGAAACGGCCGGCCAGTTGATGAAAAATGTCCCTCCCTGGGTGTGAGAGAGAAAGGGAAGCTGGAAACGGTAACACCGGTGCATTTGCCTGTCACTGGTGTCAGTGACAGCGCTGAGCTCTGCTCGGTGAACCAGAACAGCTCTGTGAATCTGACGTCTGATTGCACGTGCAGACAAGAGGTAAGCACGGTGTGTTCGTTTGACACACATGACACACAGAATGTAAATAAACCTTTTTCTTTCTTTCTGTGGAATGTCAACGGATTGTGTTCGAAACTTATTGATCCTGATTTTTTGTCGTTTATCTTTAAGTTTGATTTTATTTGTCTGGTTGAGACTTTCATGGAAGAGTGCCGATCAGATATGTTTCCTGGCTATACTTTATTTTGTAAATCAGCTGTTAAGTTCACCAAACAAGGGAGACGATCAGGTGGAGTGATTTGTTTGATAAAGGATGAATTTTGTCATTTTGTTAAAAATATTGATGTGACTCATTCTAATTTTTGTGTATTTCTGATTGATAAGATGTTATTTGGTCTTGATAAAGATATATTGTATTTTTGCTCGTATATTCCCCCAGAAAGCTCTCCTTTTTATACTTATTTTGATATTGATAATGGGATTTGTATACTTGAAGACTGTCTGACTGATTGTTTATTGGCACACGATGCTTATGTTATATTAAATGGTGATTTGAATAGTAGGACTTCAAACATCTGTCAAGATCTGTCTGTGAAAGATGATTTTATTATGCAGCATGACAGTAGGTCTGTTAGTACATCTCGGCGTTCTGAAGATTGTTTCTTAAATAATTATGGAAAATTACTGCTGAATATGTGCACTGCTTTAGGTTTGAATATTTTGAATGGTGTATGTGAGGGCGACCGTGAAGGTCGCTATACATATATTTCTGATGCTGGAAGCAGTGTCAATGATTATTTTATATTTTCAAAAGAACTTTTCACCATTGTATTTGATTCAAGTGAATCAATTGTGTCTGAACGCATTGATTCTGATCATTTACCACTTATACTTCATGTTGTTTTTCCTAAAGGGAAGAATCTTGATGTCACTGAACAAGAGCAAGACATAGTCATTGAAAAAATTATATGGAATGAGGAATATGCTGATTTGTTTCGTGATACTCTAAGGAATGATGAAATGAGAACTAAAATTGATAATGCAATAGATTTAATAGATGTGGATGTAAATGATGCATTGTTATTGTTTAATGAATGTATAAAAGAAAGTGCAGAATGTATGAAAAAATGTGTGCGTGTCAATAACAAGAAGGCACGTGATGACTGGTTTGATGAAGAGTGTACCATGAGTAAAAGAAACGTAAGGTCTTTGTTAAGAGTTTGTCGACGGACATTAAAAACAGAAGACGTGGATGTTTATTTGATTGCGAGAAGAGAGTATAAACATTTGATAAAGAGAAAAAAGAAAGAATTTAATAGATCTTTAATAGATAAGCTTGTAGCTTCTATAGATTGTCAAAAGGAATTTTGGAATAATATCAGTAAACTCTCTTTTAAAAGAAAACAACCAAGACATAACATTGAAATAGATACTTGGTTTAAACATTTTCAGCAGTTGTTACAACCAAATGTAGATAATGTGGAAAATGAAGCTGTACATGATGATGATATACTTGATGATGACACAGATCAATACATGAATAGACCAATATCTAAAGAAGAGGTACTGTTGGCAATAAGGAAACTTAAAAATGGTAAAGCAGCTGGCCCTGATGGAATCATTGGTGAACTGTTTAAGAATTGCACTGATCATATAGTTCCTTTCTTTCTTAAATTATTCAATAAATTATTTGAAAAGGGTATTTACCCCATTAACTGGATTGAATCAATAATTTTGCCCATTTATAAGAAAGGTGATGTAAATAATCCCAATAACTATAGAGGTATTTCCCTAAGTGACATAAGTGGTAAATTATATGGAATGATTATCAATAAGAGATTGCAAGAATGGGTGGATGAAAATGACATCACAGGTGACCACCAAGCCGGTTTTAAAAAAGGATACTCTACTGTAGACCACATGTTTACGTTGCTTGCATTAGTACAGAAACAGTTTTCGTTTAATCGTAAGTTGTATGTTGCTTTCATTGATTTCGAAAAGGCATTTGATTCTGTTAATCGTAATCTTTTGTGGCCAGTTCTACTTAGGAATGGTATAAGAGGTAAACTTTACAAATGTGTAAAAAGCATGTATAATGTAGTAAGATCTAGAGTTCGCTGCGGCGCTAAACTGACTGAATTCATTAACTGTACAGCTGGGGTTAGACAGGGAGATGCCTGCAGTCCAATTTTGTTTTCTTTATTCATTAATGAATTAGCAATCCGTGTAATTAATAATGGAAGACATGGGGCTTTGTTTCCGATTGATTCTTTTGAATTATTCATACTTTTGTTAGCTGATGATGTTATTCTGATTTCAGAAACTGTTATAGGGTTACAAACACAGTTGAACAACCTTCACCATGCAGCAGTTTCACTCCAATTAAAAGTTAATATGTTGAAAAGTAATATCATAGTATTTCGTAAGGGTGGCTACTTGAGCAGCAGAGAAAGATGGGTGTATGATGGTAGTTTGATGCCAGTTGTCAATGTTTACAAATATCTGGGCATATTTTTCTCCACACGCTTGAGTTTCGTTGGGGCATGCAAAGATCTAGCAAGCAGAGCCAAAAATGCATTGATTTGTATTATGAAAAAGTTGCATATGCTCAATAATGTTTCCTTTGATTTGTTTATCAAATTATTTGACACACAAGTGCAGCCTGTTGTGCAATACGGCTCTGAATTGTGGGGTCTAGACAAAGCTGCTGTTCACTGTGAATCAGTCCACACTTTTGCATTAAAGAGATTTTTAGGAGTAGATAGGCAAACGCCAAATGACTTAGTATATGGTGAAACGAATCGATACCCGTTATATCTAGTTTCTGCAGTCAGGTGTATACGTTATTGGTTGAGATTATTACATATGGAACATAACAGAATACCCCGCAAAGCTTATGATATGCTATATGATTTAGATACTAGAGGCAGAGTGAACTGGGTAACCAAGATTCGCCATTGTTTGTTTGAATATGGATTTGGATTTGTTTGGTTAAACCAAGGTGTTGGTAGCATCCAGGCGTTTATCGGTGTGTTTCGACAACGTCTAATTGATTGTAGATGGCAGAAGTGGTCTGATCATATTCAGAATAGTGAAAGATTTAGTTTCTATAAGAATTTTTGCAGTGTGTCTGATCTGAAACCTTACTTAGTGTTGAATATGGATAGACATTTAAAATATATGACAACAAGATTTAGATTTGGCATTACAGAATTAGCGGTCCATCATTACAGATACAGAACATGTAACGACAGTGATCTGACCTGTCCATTATGTAAGGAATCACAAGAAAATGAGATACACTTTGTTCTTTGCTGTCCAGTTTTAAGGAACATTCGAGAGGAGTTTATTCAGCCTAAATATTGTAGTAAACCTACGTTGTTTAAATTGAACTTATTGATGTCATCTACTTCCCCTGAAGTTGTTCGCAAATTTTCACTATTTCTATACAAAGCTTTCAAATTCAGAGAAATGGCTACTTCGTGAAAATGCTGTATTTATTCTTTTTTTTTTCTTTTTTTTTCTTCTTTTATTGGCCTACACATTGAACTGTAATGCTGGTATATTTTTGTTTGACTGTGTTTATTGATGTTCACAGTGTCGTGATGTATTGTTTGTAAAATAATGTTCACATTCCCCTTCATAAGGGGCCTAGGCCTATACATGAATAGACCATCTTGAATCTTGAATCTCTCTCTCTCTCTCTCTCTCTCTCTCTCTCTCTCTCTCTAACACACACACACACACACACACACACACACACACACACACACACACACACACACACACACACACACACACACACACACACACAACTTGCGTGATACTTTCTATCGTTTCATTTTTGCCTTCTCACTAAGCGTCAGTTTTCTACGTCTTATATATGTATAAACTGGGAAATTCCATTCAACATGTAACAGGAGTGTGTCAAAGGAATGGAAACAAAGCGTTATGAATCACATTTCATGATCTGAAAAAATATGTTTCTGTGGATTATTATTATTATTATTAATATTCTTACAACAACAACGAAAGACCTCAAGAACAAAATTTATTAAAACTATTATGCAATGATAATGCATCATTCCTGGAGAAAAAAGACAGAAAGAAATATTAAAGAAATAAAACTAATAAAAAGGAAATAAAACACACACACACACACACACACACACACACACACACACACACACACACACACACACACACAAACACAGTCCTCATACAACTCACTGACAGTCTTCTACATAACATAAGTGAAAATATATTCACAGATCTCCTCTTTATAGATTTTTAAAAAGCTTTTGACGTAATCAATCACTCCTTGTTACTACGTAAATTAGAAGCTTATGAATTGCCACAAAGAGTATACTCACCTTTTATAGTTATACAATCTCTTCTTTCTGACAGGAAATAGTAACAGTAAATAATCAAACCTTAAATTTTACATCTGTTAAATATGGAGTACCACAGGGATTCATCTTAGGGCCGATTCTATTCTCCACTTATGTTAATGACTTACCTTGTTATATGAAATGTTAATGTGAGATGTTTGCAGATGCCACATCCCTGCATTCAAGCAGACGCGACAATTCAGACGCACGTAAACTAACTGATTAACTCCAAGATGATATTCTGAAACTTAACGAATGGACACGATTGAATCACATGTCCTTAAATGCTCAGAAAACGAAGCGCATGTATGTATGTGCACGACAAAAAAGACAAAGAATGAAACATCACTTCAAACCACTATTCCTGGGCATCAATAAAATGGAAGAGGTAGATTCACATAAAATTCTGGGTGTCATTATTGACAAAGATCTATCTTGTACTGATCATACGAAGTACTTAAGTAAATGTCTCTCCAACAGAATACTTCAGCGAGCAAAAATTAAAAAGATCCTCAATGTCCATTCAGGAAAGATGTTCTTCTGTGTACATATTCTGCCAGTATTCGATTATGCGTCAACTTATGAAACAGCTGCAGCCTCTCAAACATTAAATGTATTCACCGTATGTATAAAAGAGCACTGACAATAGGATTGTTAAAATCGAGCTCCCTGACCCCAGTGGACTATAGTCCAACGTAATATAATTATTATCTTTTCACAACAGGCTGTGCTTTATCAAATCCAGCTTTCTATATTCTGGTGGAAATTTATGGAATGATCTTCCACTCACTCTAAGAAGTATCGTGAATAAGAACATGTTTAAGAAAATTCTGAAAATTAACCTTATTGAAAAGGATTAAAAGTAAACACTTCTTGATCTATTAGTCTAAAAATTCTTTTATTAATTGTGAAATGTTTTGTATATGTTTGTGTTGGCAAGGATTTTGTAGTATATGAGGGAATATGTGCACGTGAATCGGATGGGCATGGTATGTTAATGTCCGAGCATCTGTGTGTGTGTGGGTGTGTGTGTGTGTGTGTGTGTGTGTGTGTGAAATAGAAATGCAACAGTGTATTTCATTACCACAATGTTCTTGTATATATATTTATTTTGTTTGTTGCTGCTTTTCATCTGCTTGTTTCTTCTCTTTCTCTCTCTTGTTTTCTTCATTGATGGTTTGTTGTAAAAAAAGCAATTGTTGCTTATTCAATTTATCATCAAGAAATAAAATCTTGACTTGACTTCACACACACACACACACACACACACACACACACACACACACACACACACACACACACACACACTCACACACACACACACACACAAACACACACACACACACACACACACACACACACAACACACACACACACACACACACACACACACACACGTCAGTTAGACTGTCATCTGATAAATAAAAGAACACACACACACACACACACACACACACACACACACACACACACACACACACACACACATCAGTTAGACTGTCATCTGATAAATAAAAGAATAAATTAAAGCCTCCTCCTCCCCCTTCTTCGTCTCCCCCTCTGCCATTCTGCTTGCACTGCACTCCTCCTCCTTCTCCTCCCCCTCCCACCCCCATTATTCTCCTTCTCCTCCTCGTCTTCCTCCTCCTCCTCCTTTTCGTCCCCTCCTAATACTACTCCTTCAGCTGCTGTCGCTGTGTGTGTGTGTGTGTGTGTGTGTGTGTGTGTGTGTGTGTGTGTGTGTGTGTGTGTGTGTGTGTGTGTGTGTGTGTGTGTGATCATCCGCGCGTTTTTGCAGCTACGTGCACATGTCAAATGAAGGTTTTGTGATTGGACATGGAGATTCAAGGTTTTCTTTTGTTGTTGATTTGTTTGTTGTGGTTGTGTTTTTGTTTTGGTGGTTGTTTTTTTGGAATCGTCTGGGTCACGATATGCTTCCCTCCTGACCCTCCTTCACCCGGCACACCCCCCCCTCTCTCTCTCTCTCTCTCTCTCCCTTACCTTCACTGCAGCTATGACTCCGAATACAAAATGATAAATCCGATTAACTTCTTTTCCTTTCCCCCTAATTCAAATGTCCCGTGAATGTGAATCCGCAAGACATCCGATTTTCTTTCCAGTTATTAGTCCAATGTCTATTTATTCACTCTGACTATAAAGTCCGAAAAAAGTCGGAATGAGTCACTAAGTTTTGTCTGTGTCTCTTTTTATGTTTATGTCCCATCCCCCCACCCCCCCACCCACCCCCCTTTTTTTTTCATTTTATTTTTGTTGTTGAACTCTTCCAATGACATTCACATCCACGTCGTTTCCATGGTACGAAGGTCACATCCCTAGAGTACGGTTTTCCGTTTCCTTTGTGCCCCTTCTCTGTCTGGGGCTGTAGTTTTCTAAGTAAACAGTGACACTGGTCTGGTACAGTGCTTCCTACCCCCACCATCCTTCCTCCTACCCAGCCTTTTCCATCCCTGCCGAGTAGTTAGCCTGACTCTTACAGTGAGAGTTGATCAACGCTTTCATGATCTTACTTGCATTTCATGATCATCATTGTATATAACGCTAGAATTAACTGATCTTGATTTTTTCTGAACCTGGTGTTTTGTCTTTGTTCCATCCTACCAGCACCCAGCTAATGAACACTTATCATCCTAAGCCAGTTTGATTTTTTTTTTTTTTTTGACAGGAAATTAGGAACGCCATCTGACGACCGAGTTTTTTTGTGTTGGATCATTTACTGTGATAGATGCATTAACCCTATGGGCGTCCTTTGTCTCATCCATTTTAAAGAGAGTAATTAATAACAATCGGAAGGATGGGAAAAGGAGGGGGGATTTCTTCTTTGGGTTTCTAAAAAAATAATAATGGTGATCACCCACCTACCCCCTTTCTCTTCGACTGCGACAGTCTCTCTCCCTGTGCTCTATCCGTGTCTCTCTCTGTCTCTGTGTCTGTCTGTCTGTCCATTTCTCTTTTATTTGTATACTTGAATCAACTTAAAAGGCAAGAATCAAGAATGACAAATCTGATTAACCTCCTTTTCTTTTCCTCCTCTTCATATATCCCGTGGATGTGAATCCACAATGTATCCCATTTTCTGTGTAGCCATTCGCCCGATGTCTATTTAATCACCCTGAATCAACAAACAAACAAAAAAGAGTCAGAAAGTGTTACTTTGCTCTGTCTATGTTTATAACTGCATATTTGGTAGATAAAGTAACCCCCATTTTTCTCCCCCTTTTTACTGAATACTTCGGATGATGCTGACAGCCACGGTGTTTCCATGGCCAGAAGGCCACATCCCTAGCGTTAATACTTCCGATGATGCTCACAAGCACGGTGTGTCCATGGCCAGAAGGCCACATCCCTAGCGTTAATACTTCCGATGATGCTGACAGCCACGGTGTGTCCATGGCCAGAAGGCCACATCCCTAGCGTTAATACTTCTGATGATGCTCACAAGCACGGTGTGTCCATGGCCAGAAGGCCACATCCCTAGCGTACGGCTGTCCGTCTCCTTTGTCTCCCTTCTATGTCTGGGGCTGTTGTTTGCTTTCCAAACAGTGACACCAGTCTGTGGAACAGTGCCTCCCCACCCCCCCCCCCCCCCTCTCCCCAATCCCCCCTCCCCCTCTCTTCCATCCCTGACAGCTAGTTGGCCTTGCTCCTTACAACCTTACAACGATGGTGGATCAAAGCTTTCGTGATCATACTTGTGTACAAAACCAGAATGATAGAATCACGATTTTACTGTTATCCTTGTTGGGTAACTTACAGGGACCCTAGCTTACTTCTGACTTTGCCAGGACTTCAGATGTGTGGAATCCAAGCAGCGAAATATTTGTAAAGACCCAGCAAAACAAAAAGAAAATAATGAAAAAGCCCAATGAGGATGAGAAACGAATAGAATGCAATAAAACACGAATAACAAGAACAGCAGCAGCAACAGCAGCAGGAAGAACAGCCACAGCACACACACACACACACACACACACATGTCTCTCACGCTGATGCAGCCATTCGTACCCCCATTCTCCTTAATCCCTCAGGACATTTTGTTCTTGCTGTCATCTGCCTGGGGCTGCATTTCAGCCTTTCGCTCTCTTTTTATTTAAACTGCCTCCTACCTCGTTCTCTTCCATATGTTTCTGTCTGTCTGTCTGTCTGTCTGTCTGTCTCTCTCTCTCTCTCTCTCTCTCTCTCTCTCTATATATATATATATATATATATATATATATATATATATATAAGAGTGTGTGTGTGGGGGTGGGGGGGGGGGGGGGGGGGGGGGTAGCCAAGTGCACAGCTGGCTACAAACCGCAGTTCAACTCACAGCACATGCCGTAAAGCAGACGACAGTTTCACTGCAGTGACGGTGTCCAACCATTGACATGAGGAGGTAACTCCTGTGGCGTAAGACTTGAACTGAAAGCTGCTGTGTGTCCGTCGGTCACTTTCCGAGGTGCCGCTGTCCAGCACACATCGAGCACGCCACACAGTCCGCTGCCTGCCATTCCACTGCATTGTCTTCTCTCTGTTTTTACTTCTCTATTGTAATAAAGCAATAGAAAGCTCCTCTTTGTGACTGGCCGTCTGTATGTCCCTGGCCAGCGCGTGGATTTTTTCTATCCTTTTACCCTCATACTTTTCAATTCAGTAAAGCAGTAAATCTTCTGTACCACTCGGGTTCAAAAACACGGCTACAAAAGTGGCGTCACCGACACGACATTGATCCCAGGACTGATCCAACAGAACTGACCCATAAATTACTCCTTTAAATGTGTTTCATTCTTGAATTATCCTAAATATCTTTAAAAAAAACAACAACAACTATCGTCTAGTTGTTAGACACACACACACACACACACACACACACACACACACACACACACACACACTATATATATATATATATATATATATATATATATATATATATATATATATATATATATATAAACATCACAACAATCATAAAGAACGTATCTGGAACTTTTTGTTTCCGAAGTATACCTAGCCAGTACATACCATTTTCTTCTTCTTCTCTCGCAAATAAGAGCCATGAGAAAAATGGGGGGGAGGGGGTGGGGGGGCGGGGAGAGGAAATAAAGAAAGAATCATAACTGTACAAAACACAAAAAACGTCAACGCAATGATGATAATTTATCTGACTACAATCACGCGATCGCGAAACTCACACAAAAAACACCATTTTTCAGGTCGTTGACAAGCCCATCACTCGCTTCCTCAAACGATCAAGGTAGGGCACAGAGGGGAAATCGTTCTTTCATTGTCTGTCGACTTGTCATTGTAGACCTTGTGCGCGTGTGACGTGTCTATCACAACACCGGAAAAACACAAGGCCTAGGTCGTGTCAGACATTATTCCAAACAGTTTTCTCTCGCCTATCAACCAGCAGTATTCCACAGGGGTCCAGCTGACCTTTCAAAAGTTTAATAATATGCCCCTCTCTCTCTCTGTCTCTGTCTGTCTCTGTCTCTCTGTCTCTCTCTCTCTCTCTCTCTCTCTTGCCCCCATTTCAAAATGTACTCATCGTTTTCTTCAGAGCTTCTTCTAATAGCTTCTCAGTAGCTATTTACCTATTTTCGTGTTCCACTGTCAACACAGCGTGTTATCGTCAACACACACACACACACACACACACACACACACACACACACACACACACACACACACACACACACACACACACACACACACACACACACACTACAAATGTCCAGTGAAAAACAAGTTTGATTCGAATATAAGTGAACTGGAATGATTTCATTTACCGATGGTGACGTACTTTCCACTCGGTTCCCATGAAACCGTAATCACTCACTCACTTAAAAGAACGTGCAATAGCTGAGGACGACAGCTGTGATTTAACAATCAACATAAACCAGGTGCAAATATATAATGCTACTTGTCACTGTCCGGTTGAGCAAAAAATCAATGATCATAATCATCACCAAAATTTGAGTTCGATCTACATCCATTCAATAATAGTTATTATCGGCTGACACAAGTTGGAGGGTGAAAGAAGATAAAAACAAAAAAAAAAAGAAAACAAAAGAGCCAAAAACAACAACGACAACAAAACAAAAACAAAAATGTAAGTATATCTAAAGCACCCTCACACCTCTAAAAGATCGACGTCTCAAAGTCTTCGCCAGGATTGAATTGTTGCCCCTGAACTCTAGGTACGAAAACAACGGCGAGTCGTTGGAAGATGCGCAACATTAGGGGGAGAAGAAGTCTGAATAAAGAATAGAAAGGAAAGAAGGAAGGAAGGGAGGACTAAGGAAAGGGAGGGAAAAAAAACGCAGTGAGTTTAATCGAAGCCGACAACCCTGGAAGTTAGAAACCAAATAGTGTGAAGGAAAAGACCGAGGTTGAAACATCTGCCTACCACGCCTGTTCCTCCCCTCAACTGTTGTGGCCATCTGGGGGGAGATAACTACTGTCGACAGCAAAACTCATTACTTTTTTTTTTTCGTGCTCGGTAATGAACATCATAGTGACTGACGAATTTAGGGGGGCCGAGGGGGTGGGGGGGTAGGGGAGGGAGGGCGGGGGGGGGGGGGGGGCAGACAAGGGGGACCAGGGGATGGGGGAGGGGGGCTGACTACTGATGGTGTGGAAGAGTGAAGGACTGAGAAAATGAATGCATCATGGCCCTAAACTTCTTCTGTTGGGTGTGAACTGAGAACAGATATCCGACTATCAAACATTCAATGAATCTGATGAATAACATCACATGCAATAAATCAGACAAGTCGTGGCTATGTAAATTGGAAAAAAAAACCCAGAAATCAAATCAATGAATGTTAATCACATATATATATATATATATATATATATATATATATATATATATATATATATATATACGTGTGTGTGTGTGTGTGTACCTATCTATCTATCTATTTTACATATGTAGATATACATAGACACAGAGACAGAGACAGAGACAGACAGACAGATATATATATATATATATATATATATATATATATATATGTGTGTGTGTGTGTGTGTGTGTGTGTGTGTGTGTGTGTGTGTGTGTGTGTGTGTGTTGATAATCATGTCTTTTACATTTTCTAGTTTTGTATTACGTTCTTCCCAGATTTTTCGTGTGTGTTGTTCTTTAAAGAATAGTGAGTGGGACTTTATTTTCATATCCCTCAAGAACACTGATCGTTGTCTGTGCATCACAAACAAATTCGGCAACAAGTCATTCCACAAATGCGCCGTGCGTAACTGCACACAAGACCCAAAAATTATCATATCAAAAACTTATTTAATGCATTTTCCTTGTCTCGCACACTAGCAGTCGGTTGGCTCAGTAGACACGACACACTCTGTCAAAGCAAAGCCAAACAGCAAAGCTTCCTTGGTCGCATGTAAACATCGATGCTGGATTCAGGACGAACTCTACTGAAGCTTGATAAAAAGACAACATGATGGATGACTTATGTCAACCGTTTAGCATACACTTGACAATGAGCCTTCCAACCCAGTAAATAAGAGTTGTGAAATGACAACCGTTTGGCATACAAATGACCATGAACCTTTCAACCAAGTAAACAAGAGTTGTGAAATGACAACAGATTCTAATGAAGTAACAATGAGTGGCTTCCATTTCCGGAAGTAAACCCCCTCAACAAATCAAAATGATCGGTTGTTAACCTTCAAGAACGCAGCCTTTCCGAGCAAAACTGAAGAGACTGAGAACTCGTACTCGAGTTCTAACTCGAATGTTTCACTGAGAGAACGAATATGAAGAAGAAGAAGATACATACGTTAGACAAATAAAATCACAGTAGAAACAGAGCGATTGGGGAGTAAATTAAACATTGTATTTGAACAGATTGCCGTTGATTAATAAACAGATAAATACAGACATAAATAAATGCATACAAACCTAACTATGCGGATGAAATGATACACATAAATGAATAAACGAATAGATGGCTAAACAACAAGAAAGAAACGAAAGAAAAAAAAGAAAGAAGTAAATCAGATGTCAATTACATGAACGTTAAAAGGTGTAGAACTGCCCTCCACTCTCTGTGATATCATGTTGGCAAACATCAAAACTACTGCTGGTTCGTCCGATCAATTCGTCTGCAGGTGCTGTGCCAGAAAAACAAACTCAGACAGGTGTTCACACACCCACACACATAGACACAGACACACAGATTAACACATCCACACCAATACCAACCACCCCCACCCATCCACCCACCCCACCCACACACATCGACACTGACACACAGACTAACACACCCACACCAACCTCCCCACCCAAATACATACACACACAAGCACAAACACAAGCACATACACTCATGCACACACGTACGTACGCACGCACGCACGCACATGTGTGTGTGTGTGTGTGTGTGTGTGTGTGTGTGTGTGTGTGTGTGTGTGTGTGTGTGTGTGTGTGTATGTGTGTGTGTGTGTGTGTGTGTGTGTGTGTGTGTGTGTGTGTGTGTGTGTGATTAAAAGTAATACTACGCTCGGTTTCCTTCTTCAGTGCACATCACAAAACGAAATTAGCAGACGTTCACAACAGATGCAGCAGATAACTCTGCAAAGCAAAACTGTCAAAAACCTCCTTCCCACCACCACCACCAGCCCCCCCCCCCCCCCACTCCCCCGCTCCACCCCCACCCCCACCCCCTCCGTGCATCAGCAAGCATGGCGGTGGTGAACACACAGCGAAAGGAAATAACCATCTCCACATCTCTTTTCACCCCTGGCTAAGCACCAACGCCAACAACAGCAGACTGCAACCACTATGGCTGTCGATCCTGATAGCGATTTAAAAAAAACAAAAAAACGGACAAATTGCTTCCATTGACCATTTCAGGACACACGTGACTGAACCGGCCCGTCCATTAACGTAATGGGCAGTATATCTGGACGATAAGTCATGCTGCTGAAAATTAATGCAGATGAACGGGTGTGTGGGACTTTGCCAATCGTTTCCATTATGATTGTTCGTCACTCTTTTCTTTTTCTTTTTTTTTTTCACATAGTCTGCTTCCAGCCGCTTGCCTTTTTCAACACGATGGAATGGAAGATTAAACCTTGGGGGAAACGGAACTGTCAGACAGAAAATAAGACGTGGAAACGAAACGAAACATCAAAGCTGAACAACACCGACACAACATGTATAACAATGATGAAGCGATGACAAGTCTCTCTCTCTCTCTCTCTCTCTCTCTCTCTCCGCCCACCTACCCACCACGCTTTTGCTTTTTGCAAGCTGCTCTAAATGGTTGAGAACGTTGCCAGTTCAGTTGTGTACGTGATGTAACTTTTTCCATTAGGGACATGATGGGTTGACTTCAAATTGTCCGGAAGAAAAGTCTTCACGATAATACTCCCTCGCCCCAGACAGGAAATGAAAATGACCATAACGTTTCAAGTTGAGAGCAGCGTGTATATTGGTCTGACTGACTCATTCTGCTCAGCAACAGTTTTCGTGTCTCCCTGTTTCACAAATGTTGTACTGAAGATAATTTGAGGCACATATTTCTAATGTAAATGTGTTGATGCTAATATCTGGAACTCGGAGGAATGGTTACAACTCTTACCATTGTGCCAATAAAATCAATACTGATGCTTATCCATCTTTCCCAGTTCGAGCTTCCGAGCCTTTCCCACTATTCTAAAACAAAACTGATATGTCTTTTAATTATTAAAAAGGATCTGAGAAAGAAACCAGGCCAGACAGCCGAAGTGGTGGAAATGAATTGAATAATCAGAGCAGAATCACATTCAACAGCTTCATAACTGGAAACGTGTGGGAAGGACCAGAATTAACCTGTCTGTCTTCAATGTTACTGTTGCGTGCCGACGGTTCAAGACGTGAGACCTGCTTCAGAGCTAAGCACTGCGGCGTCCAAGACTTTGTCGATAGTGACTAATGGATTGAGGTCGCTGGGTAAATGAAAAGGGCCGGCAGTGCTGACTCATCAAAAAATATTCCCTGGACTCACTCTGTCATACTGGTTATAGTCTGGGGTTTACCACACACAAAAGCAATTGCGAGGATGGGATTTATTCATCGTTAAGACCATTAAACCAGACAGTTCTAATGATTTGTTTGATGGCAATGGTCGCCTACGTTATTCACAATTATTGGGTAAACACGGTTGTTGTTTTTTTGTTGTTTTGTTGTTTTTTTGTTTTGTTTTTTGTTTTGTTTTTGTTTGTTGTTGTTGTTGTTGTTTGTTTGTTTGTTTGTTTGGTTGGTTGGTTGGTTGGTTGGTTGGTTGGTTGGTTGTCTTTTTTCTTTATTTCTTTCTTTTTTTTTGGGGGGGGGGTTAATGGTTTTTTTGTTTGTTTTGTTTTGTTTCTTTTTTTGTTTGTTTGCTTGTTTGTTTGATTGTTTGTTTGTTTGCTTTTCCATTAAAACTATTGACGCTGTCATTTGTGAGTACCACCAAAGGTTGGTCATAACCACGTCTAAGCTGAAGACCTGTTCATCCCTCCGTTGATGATGATGATGATGGTGACGATCGTGATGATAATTATGGATGTTTATATAACGCCTATCCTCGGTAGAAGACCAAGCTCTAAGCGCTTGAAAGGCACAGAGTCATTTTGCACAACAGGCTGCCAACCTGGGTACAGCCGACGGACAGCTGTTCACATAAAGCGGTCGCCGTTAACGCAGACCGAAAACACCATGTTGTTTTCAAGTCCAAAAGAATGGCTCAAATCCACCAGTTAGGACGCCAGTGACCCAGAGCAGCACTGCTCCTTCCACGAACTGGGAACGCCACATGTCAGCATCCACACAGACCGGACAGCCCAATTCTCAGGATTCTCTTGCTGATGTAGAGGTAAACCAAACATGTATTGTTAATCATAATGTAATGGTATCTTACCCACATGATTTTCTTTTTACATAATAACTGATGTGTGCATGGTGATAAGTGAAGGGTGTGTCAGTTGTTTGTTTGTTTGTTTTCTCTTTGATTTTTGCTGACGGGCATTTTATTTTAAGTGAGTCTAAAGAAAATTTTCTGTTTTTGGTTGAAGCAGATAATAAAGTATTTTGAATTGAATTATTATATTTCACTTTTGCCAGATCCAGCGTCAGACTGAGCCGAAGCTATCTATCCTTCTCTATGGACAAGGAATAATTATAGTCATTGATGGGAAAGAACGAACAACACACACACACGAAGGGGGGCGGGGCGGGGGTGGGGGGTGGGGGTGTGAAGGCGGTAGGGATGAGTGATTACAGCCCAATGAGATCCGACGGTCTTTTGGAAGCGGAAATGTGTGAAGGGGACCAGTATTGACCCCCGTCGGCGCTGCTCTCGCCTCAGCCGTGCGTGCTGTTGTTGGTCACACGTGAGAACTCTCGTGCCTGTTTCATTAATTCCACGCAAAGTACTGTCGCCAGAGGTTGTGCTATTAATGAGTGATGGAGAGAGAGAGAGAGAGAGAGAGAGTGTGTGTGTGTGTGTGTGTGTGTGTGTGTGCGTGTGTTGGAGAGGGTGGGAGCTTAGCTGATATCTGAACACGGCTGACAATGACTCATGGAAAAAAATAAACCTTGTACTCACGCCATCACGTTGGCCTGAATGTGGTCAACACCTTACCATTTCCTTATCGAATATGGCCGGACCCTTGAATGTTTTCTTCGGTGTCTTCAATGCTGCACTGTTTTCAGTTTCAGTGTCTTCAGTGCTGCACTGTTTTCAGTTTCAGTGACTTCACTGCTGCACTGTTTTCCCAAGACAGCATAGTGGATCAACATAGACGGGCGTGCCTTTGCTTTATCCTAAACGAACAGTTACAGTTGAATGAGCGTCAGTGAGGTTCTATGTTTTGGTGTGTGTATGACCCTGTGTACGAAACCTTTTTTCTGTCGGTATGTCCATTTTACACAGTGAGTGAGCAAAGATAGGGCAAATTTTACATGTTGTTATGCAGACATATCTATCGATATATATATATATATATATATATATATATATATATATATATATATATATATATATATACAGAGAGAGAGAGAGAGAGAGAGAGAGAGAGAGAGAGATTGATTGGTTGATGAATAAAATCACAAACAAAAACACGAACATCTTAACAACGAATACTGTACTCATCAGTTTCAAAAAGTACCACAAGGATATGTAAAAAAAAAAACAAGCAGCGCGATTCGCACAAACATTATCAACAGGCCGAATATGAGATAAAACAAAACCCCGAAAACCGAATATGGCTTTCTAAACGGCGGGGAAAAAAAGAAGAAATACCGCACATGTAAAACCCCATGATCATGCACATTCAAGTGAACCTGGGAGGTGCAGACCGAAAAGAAAAATGGAACCTGAACACAGACACAGGATAAAAAAACAATATCCTTTGTATGCTGAACACAGAACAACAACAACAACAACAACAACAACAACAAAAACAAAACCCCTAAAGATCACAGAGAGACAATAGAGTGCTCAGTTGCGTTGTAACAAAGATGGTTCCTGGATACGTTCAAAGAAAGGACAGAGGTGAATTTCAGGTCCACCACGGAGAGAATGGAGCGCTTTGCTGTCAGGAGGATCTTGGTGTTTGTTTCTTGGTTGACAGGAAAAAGGTGAGTTTCAGGTAAGCTCAAAGTGGATGTTTTTGGATTTTTTGTTTGTTGTTTTGCTTCATTAAGGAACAGCATCTGACGCCAATTACACGACAACGAAGGCATCATGCAAGGCAGCCTGCCAACTCCTCTTTCAAGACTGTCTGGAATTGATCTCAATGAGAGAGTGGTGTAGTATTTTTTTGTAGTATTTTGTGTGGGAAAGGGGGAGGGGGGGGGAGTATGGGAATAAACCAGATTTTTTAAACAATTATAATTATTTTGCTTTTTTGCCCTTTTTGTTTTCTTTTGTTCCTTCTCTGTTCAATTAATCCATTTCGTCATGTGTTTTTGTTGTCTGTTTTTCTTCTTCTGCCTGTCTTACCAACTTATCTTCTTTCCTTTTTTTTTTTTTCTTTTTTTATCTGTGTTTGCGAATTCACGCAGAATTTAAGGACAGATTGATTAATTCGTACAAACAGGATTGTCATGCCCACATTGAAGAGTCGGAAAAATGCAAGAACATTTTTTTCAGACAGAAAAAACCCATTAAAGTAATAAATAATAAATGGCGTAGAACATGCCTGGCTCGATTCAGACTTAGAACTTTCGGCCTAAATGCAAACAAAAAATGGTTCTCTACCAGCCGCCGTGGCGAAGTGGTTAGCGTCGCGGACTGACGGCTGGGAGGACGCGGGTTCGAATCCAAGCGGAGGTGGGTTTTTCGGCCCGTGGCCGGCTCCTACCCAGAGCTGAGTGTGCTTAAATGGGGAGACTGGGACCACACAGTCGAGCATCATCCACTTCACGGATGCGTCTTTGGGTGTGTTGCTCTAATTACCTGACCAACACTGCAAGTGTCTGTATCTCTCGGGCCTGGTTAACGCCGGGATATCATTATGACATGAAGCGTAGAGTACAGCCTTCTCACACAGTCCCAAACCAAAATGGACCTCCATAGCAACATCGTCATCGTCATTCTCCTCTTCCTTCATCATCATCATCAATATAAACGAAACCGTCTCAAAGTCTGTGGTCTTTCATGCCTTGCTCTCATGGCGACCTCAGTTTCGATACCCCTCTACTTCCGTGCTTGGGGTGAGTCCTGTCAGTGTCTTTGGTGTCGGCAGATTCATTGGGGGCTGTTGTTTGAGGGACGTGGTGGCGGCCTCCACACTAAGGGGGACGCTCACTCAGTCTGGCTCCGCGACTAAGCCATTATTGTCGTTAGCAGGGGTCTTAGTAGGTGGTGTCCAAAGTAAGTTGAATCAGAACAGGCACCACTGAACACCACCGAAGTCACTCAGCAGCAGTGCAGGGTCTCCTCTGGTGTGTGGCCCCCTGGCGACCTAACATCGATGGTTCCCTGCGGACTGCCGACGCTGCAACTGTGACGGACGAACCCGGGTGTGGCCGTGTATGGCGGGAATCTAAATGAGCGGCGTGGGAGTAATGCCACTGAAATGGTGCAGACGATGGGGCAGCAAAAACAAAAAAAGGGGGGGTTCTCTGCCGACACGTCCGCACGGTCCCCTTGTCCTATGTGTGATGCTTCAGTTGAAGATGAAAATCATTTCCTGTTCATGTGTAAGTATCATGAAAAAAAAATCAAAGAAATGCTTAATTTTCAACGGTGAAAACTTAGAGAACATGAACCTTACCAGCACGCACGCTTTTGATAGATGGTGAAGTAAGAATAAGATCACAAGCGAAATCTATCGCCCAAGCTTGGGATTGTCGGAAAAAAAAGGTATCTTCGGAAGCCTTATATGTATCGACAAAATCACTGTTACCCTGATGCCAGTTCCACAGTTTAATTCTGAATGACTTTGTGGAAAGTTGGATGGTCGAGCTTTTTCTTTTCTTTTTTAATCTTAACAATATGTTGTATTTTATGATTTTTTGTTGTTGTTGTTGTTGTTGATTCTTTTTACTCTTAGCAATGTGTCAATTTCTCTGTAAACCTGCCGTTATTCTTTTGATCATACATTGCCCCCCCCTTGCCAAAGGATAGTATTGTCAATGGCAATAAACAATGTCCGTGTCCATGTGTTTTGTCTTGGTAGAGGCAAAAGCCAAGAGATGTGGTGAGTTATGGGGGGGGGGGTGCATTAGTCAAGATCACGAAATTATCAGTATTTGTTGTGATAAAATGAGCAGAAGTAAATAAGGATCCCCCCACCCCACCCCCACCCCCCACCCCACCCCCCCAAAAAAAGAAAAAAAAAGATAAACAAATAAATAGATAAATTAATAAAGAAGAAGAAGAAAATGAGGATGTTCCTGGAATGAACCCAGGTGTATTCATGTACCTGGTAAATGATTTCTATCTGTTTCCTATTTTGTTCTCCATTGGTGGAGAGACGGGAAAGGGTTGGAAAGGGAGTGCCACCAGACCGCAAACGACTCAGTATTTGTTGCAGCGCTGCGTGCTAGAATGAAACCATGAGAGGAGGTGGGGGGAGGGGGGGGTGAACCGTACGTTGGTTCTCAGCCCGATTCCATCTTTACCACAGATATTCACGAACCAGCGTAACGGAGCTCTGCCATAAAGCCAACGACTGGGGTGAAGGTCTGTAAAGTACTGGCAGTAATGTCTGATCAAAAGAATGACTTCGTCCCCCCCCCCCTCCCACTCCCCACCCCTCCAACCTCCTCCATACCCTGCTACACCCACCGCCATCAACTGGCACTTCGGCCATCGACTTGATGTTTGCCGTTATGTTTTGTCTTCTTCTACTACTACTACTACTACTACTACAGCTGGTGCTGGTTCTGGTGCTGGTGCTACGACTACTGCAACTGGTGCTGCTGCTGCTGCTCATAATGATGATAATGATAATGAGAAGATGAAGCAGAAGAAGAGGAGGAGGAAGCAGAATGGATATTTATATACAGCCTTTCTTTTCTAGATATACTTTTCAAAGCCCTTCACATTTCATCTCGCTAACCAATCCCCCCCCCCTTCTCTCCTTCATATTCCCACCTCCATGCCCCCTCTGCCCTCCAGCCCCTCTTACGCTATCGCCCCCCGCCCCCCCCCCCCACCAATCCCCCCCCCATCTGCCTCCCCCCCCCTCACACGCATACACACGCACACACAGATCCACGTGTCAGAATACACTCGTGCATAGCATCTCTGAACATTTCATTTTGACGATTGGGGGTGTCTGGAATGAACGTACAGTAAAGACTAATCCAAAGACTGACTGCGCTCCTCCTCCCGCCCAACCCCTACCCCCTACCCATCCACCCCCACCTCTTATCCCCAGTTCGCTTCAGACATGAACTGAAACATAAGTTATCACGGGGTGTTTTATGTTCATGTTTTTGTTTCCTACTCAAGGTTCGTGGCTGTTTTCGTCCTCTGATTCCTGTATAATGTGCTGGCTGTTCGAGAAAGTACGAGAAGTCGATACCGGATGCTGTTGATTGTCTGAACAGTATTTGGGCGAGGAGTTTATGTAGTCATAAAGCTAACAGCGAGTTTGGATCGATTTGTGTCTGCGGAGTGATGCACTTTGTTCTGGCTGACTGTATCTTGTCCTGGACATGTTTTGCCCATCTCACTGTCTGCGTCATTTTTTTTTTAATACTTCAGTACTTCAGTGTATGTGTGTGCTCTCTCTGTGTCTCGCTGTCTCTGTCTGTCTGTCTGTCTGTCTGTCTCTCCTTCTCTCTCTCTCTCGCTCTCTCTGTAGGGGGGTGGGGGGTGTCTGTATGTGATTGTGTCTGCGTGGGGGTTGTGGATAACTGAGTGAGAGACTGAGACTGAGTGAGTGAGAGAGAAAGTAAGAGAGAAAGACAGACCGACGGACGGACGAACATTCAGACAGACGGGCAGACAGAACAGAGACAGAGAGACAGACAAGCGGAGAAGGTGTTTCTTCTTAGGTTATTTGATAGGTATTGCGACCCCTGTCAATAGTGTGCAAAACAGCCATAACAAACCTTTAACATTAATCAAAAAGTATTTTTTTAAAACCCGGAATGTTACTGCACTTATTTCCATTTCAGAAAAAAAAAATCATAATATATATATATATATATATATATATATATATATATATATATATGTATATATATATATATATATATATATATATATATATATATATATATAGAGAGAGAGAGAGAGAGAGGCAGAGACAGAGACAGAGACAGAGAGCCACAGAGAGAACGAGAGAGAGAGAAAACAATAGAGAAAGAGAAGAAGAAGAAGAAGAAGAAGAAAAGCGCATGATAAATTTTGCAACTTTTTTTTGTTAGAATGCATATTTGTTTGTTCGTTTGTTGTTGTTTTTATGTGTTTGTTTTAATACACTGGCGACGCGATCCCCGACTGTCTGAGGTGCATGGGAGCTTGACATGACTGACCAGACAATGTGACCAATGTGACTGATATGTCGGATTAAAACGTTTCTTTTTTTTCTGTTTGTTTTCTCTGGAGAAGCCATGTCAAAAAGTTCAGGATATGCACCCATCGCAAAGATTTCCATGAGGGATGACAGTAATATGACGATAGGGCATAACTTTATTCTGAAGTTATGGGGAAGCTGGGAATTTGTACACTCCCTCTCCACCCCCAACCCCTTTACCATTCCCAACGTTGTCATTATTCACCCTCCACCCCCGCCCCGACCCTCACAACCCCGCACACCCCCCAGATTCTTTTTTCTTCTGATCATCGGACACTTCACTTAGCGTGTGACTGTAGTGTACTGGTCGCTACTTTAAATGTCGTGTGTGTGTGTGTGTGTGTGTGTGTGTGTGTGTGTGTGTGTGTGTGTGTGTGTGTGTGTGTGTGTGTGTGTTGTATCTTCTCTGAAGACCGCCGTTCTGTATGCATCCGCCTCCCCTACATCTTCCCTCCTCCTCATCCATCTCTGTTTGTCTCTGTCTCTCTCTCCCTCTGTCACTCTCTTTCTGCTTCTCTCTCTGTCTCTGTCTCTGTCTCTCTGTCTCTATATGTCTGTCTGCCTCTGTCTCTCTCTCTGTCTCTCTGTCTGTCTGTCTCTCTGTCTCATATGTCTTTCTCTCTCTGTGTATGTCTCTATTTGTCCATCTCCCTTATTTTCTCTATATCTGTCTGTCTCTCTCTGTCACACACACACTCTCTCGCTGTGTGTGTGTGTGTGTGTGTGTGTGTGTGTGTGTGTGTGTGTGTGTGTGTGTGTGTGTGTGTCTGTATTTCTCTCTTTGTCCATCTCCCTTATTTCCTCTGTACCTGTCTGTTTCTCACTGTCTCCGTTTGCCTCTGTGTCTATGTCTAAGTCTCTATCTGTTTCTATCTGCTTCTCTCTCTCTTTCTCTCTCGTTTCAGAGGTCTGTGTTCTCTTTTTCTCTCTCCCTGTCTGTCTGTCTCTGTCTGTCTGTCTGTCTGTCTCTCTCTCTCTGTCTCTCTCTCTCTTATTGAATAAATCATCCGTGTCCGTCTCTCTCTCTGTCTCTGTCTCTCTCTCTCTCTCTCTCTGTCTCTCTCTCCTCTCCTCTCCTCTCTCCATTTCATTTCATCACCCAGAGAGTTCGTATCACCAAGGCTGGCTGTCACAATTGATAAAGCGAGGAGTCTTGCCTCCAAAGACACTGCTGGTCCCTTCGGAAATTGTCATCCGTAAAACGTGTCACAGGACACAAAGACGTGTCAATCAGAGTCTGCCCTCTGTGTGTGTGTCCGGCGTGGGGTGGGTGGGTGGGGGGAAAGGTGGTTGTCATGCTGGCTACTGAGTCACTGAGTTCCAACTCAACAGTAGTGAAGAAGATGTATATAATCTTCTCGTTCGCAAGTGCTTTATGTTGTTTGACCTATAAAAAAAAATCATTTCGTTATTTACTAGACTTTCGATTTCTTTGCACGGACAAGATGTATACAATCTTCTTGTCCACAAGTGTTTTATATTGTTTGACTTCACAAAGAAAAATGTCCTTTGGTTATTTCTTACCATGAATTCGTTTTCCTTGATGGGAACATTTTGAAAGGAGCACAGCTTTGTCACGTTGTCCCCGACCTGAAGTTAACCCCCGCCCACACCCACACCCTCGTCACCCCTACTCTTGTGCAGTAACATCGTCCTCCTCGTTCACCATCACCATCAATATATGTGGGTGGGTCGGGGAAGAGGGGTGGTGGGAAAGTGGTGGACATTCCATCTTCTGTTCTATCCTCTGTTTACCATCTCTTCTGGGTGTATCATTTCAGTGGCATTAGCCTTCTGCTGCTCATCATGACCCCATGACCCCACTTCCACACACACATACCCCCCCCCCCCCCACCCCCCGATATATATATCGTCGTCGTCGTTGGCCTCCTTCCGTCTGGAGAGACGATGGCTGCACCAGAAATGTAGTCACTGCCGGGCATTGCACTTCCTGCTGTGGCTGTGTAGACCGATGCTGGAGTGGCAATCTCTACTGCATGTGGGTCAGATGCTGCTTGGTTTACAGACATTGATTTGCGTGTGACTCTTTTTCTCCTCAGCGAGTATAGAATATATATATATATATATATATATATATATATATATATATATATATATATATATATATATATATATATATATATATATATATAACTTGAAGATGTGTACCTTGTGAATAGAGAAAGTTACCATTCTTAACCATAATTATATATAGATGTCATTCAGATGAGACGATAAACCGAGGTCCCGTGTGCAGCATGCACTTAGCTCACGTAAAAGAACCCACGGCAACGAAAGGGTTGTTCCTGGCAAAATTCTGTAGAAAATTTAATTTCGAAGGACAAATATTACTGCAAGCAGGAAAAAAAAAGGTGGCGCTGTAGTGTAGCAATGCGCTCTCCATGGGGAGAGCAGCCCGAATTTCACAGAGAAATCTGTTGTGATAAAAATAAATACAAATATATCTAATCTATCTATTTATCTGTCTATCTATATATCTAGCTACACACACACACACACACACACACACACACACACACACACACACACACACGTGTGTGTGTGTGTGTGTGTGTGTGTGTGTGTGTGTCTGTGTGTGTGTGTGTAGATAAATAGATAGGTAGATAGATAGACAGATCGACAAATGTATTGCTTGTTTGTGTGTGTGTGTGTGTGTGTGTGTGTGTGTGTGTGTGTGTGTGTGTGTGTGTGTGTGTGTGTGTGTGTGTGTGTGTGTCTGCCTGTCTGTCTGTGTCCGTGTCCGTGTCTGTGACTGTGTGTAAAGCTTCAGCCAAACCCGCAATGTCGCAGTCATAATGCCAGCTGTCCACAGAAAAGAACCAGTGCTGGGCCGTCAAGAAGTCACCACCCACCAGAGGAGGAAAGCACCTCCTGAGTCACTCCTGGATGCTGTTTATAGGCATCTCTACTGATACAACACACAAAGAGAAAACCACCCACTTACAGCACCACCACTCAAACAGGAACTGTTTATCGGCAAACCAAGGCTGAGATTGTTTATCTTCTGGAGCAGAGGCCGCCACCACCACCAAGCTGATCCCGATGACTCTGTTTACATGGAAAACGTTGACATGAATTCGCTTTTGGGCAGGGCGGAAACGGGGAAGGGAAGTTGAACCTGAGGTCCTCGGGAGAGGATGCTGTAACAGGCCACGAGGGGGGTAATGTGTCAATGTTTTTTTGTTTGTATTTTTATGATGATGGATGCAGACGAGGATGGTAAATTATGCTGCTATAGAGATTGTTTCTCAGCTTCTGTGGGACCGTGATAGTGTCCGCTTCCTTTCACAAGTCACTCCAGCGTCAGCGAAGCCCATGAAAACTACATATTCCTGTAACACTGAAACATTTTAACACTCTTAAGGACTCCTATGAATTGGACGATACTCAACTGTGCCGTTCTGGTCTTTTCATTTGAGCGTATGTAACTCTCTTTCATCGGAATCAACAGCCCAGGTGCTGGCAAACTCTTAACTCCCCTGTCGTCATACATCGTGGGGTAATGGTGTAATATAACACCAATTTCAGTTTCACTCTTGTCTTTTCTCGGAATCAAAAAAATATAGGCATAAACTTCTGGTGTGAAAATAACAGTACAAGGAATAAATATTAAATGGTCAATAAAAAAAAAACACGTTAAAAAGCACGATCTTTCAATAATGTGTCCAAGGGTATGTTCTTTGTTTGCTTTAATTTCTTTTGTTTTGATTTTACAGGGAAAAAATGATTCAGTAAATCAGTTGTATAGCCAACCAATCAAACAATCAATCAACTGTCCAATCCGCCAAACAATCAATCAACTGTCCAATCCACCAAACAATCAATCAACTGTCCAACCCACCAAACAATCAATCAATTAACGAACGAATGCGTGAACGAGGAAACACAGAAAGAAGAAAGTGATCAATCATACAACTCTTCCGATTGACCAATCAATCATTGAACGAACGATCGAATAAGTTGACAAAAAATAAATGAAGCAAACAAACAAAAATCAAATCAATCAAACAATCCAACAACCATTCTATGAACGAGTTGCAATCATTTGTTTTTGTTTTTGTTTTTCTCATATTTGACAATACGAGTGGATTATAATTACCATTATCTGGCAGTACGGAAGTAAGATCAGAATCCACTCAATAAATACTAATAATACTCCTCTCTTTCTCCACGCTCAAGTCGTCATTCTCTTGTTGTAATCCACAGTTGTAAATCTCTTTTTTCCCCCTTCTATTGTGAAGGTAAACGATTGTTAATGTGTATTTGCCTAATTGCTCGTGTAGGCCTTTTCTCTCACTCTTTTTGTTTCTATGGTGGGTGTCTTTTTATCATTGTTACTCCCAGTCATGTCGATTCACATAAAACTAGGACATGACATGTTTCTGACACTGACTATTCGTCATCGTAACGCCTCAGGATAAAAGACAACAACAACAACAACACGATTACATACCAACATAATACACTGTATTATTCATTACGAATATCATACAAACAAAACCCAAAACGCTGGCAGACAAATCACACGTCCTAGGTACAAAACATAAAAGTATGATAATACCCAATTACCCAATTATCAAGTCCAGATAAAGACCAAAACTTACGCTCTCTAGAAAGAAAAACAAAAAGCAAATTGACCAGCCAGGCAGAAAATAAGAAGGGAAGAGAAAAAAAATGCCATTAAAAAAGAAAGAAAGTGAGAAACAGACAGAATAATAGAAAGGGGGGATTATTCCCAGCACATAATTT
>NC_134897.1:45403961-45408961 GCF_041734735.1 Babylonia areolata
ATGTTCTGGAAGTACTGGTAATGCACAGGTATGTTCTGTGGAAATACTGGTAATGCAGAGATATGTCCTGTGGAAGTACTGGTAATGCACAGGTATGTTCTGTGGAAGTACTGGTAATGCAGAGCTATGTTCTGTGGAAATACTGGTAATGCAGAGCTATGTTCTGGAAGTACTGGTAATGCACAGATATGTTCTGGAAGTACTGGTAATGCAGAGCTATGTTCTGGAAGTACTGGTAATGCAGAGCTATGTTCTGGAAGTACTGGTAATGCAGAGCTATGTTCTGGAAATACTGGTAATGCAGAGCTATGTTCTGGAAGTACTGGTAATGCAGAGCTATGTTCTGGAAATACTGGTAATGCAGAGCTATGTTCTGGAAATACTGGTAATGCCGAGCTATGTTCTGGAAGTACTGGTAATGCAGAGCTATGTCCTGTGGAAATACTGGTAATGCAGAGCTATGTTCTGGAAATACTGGTAATGCAGAGCTATGTTCTGGAAGTACTGGTAATGCAGAGCTATGTTCTGTGGAAGTACTGGTAATGCACAGGTATGTTCTGTGGAAGTACTGGTAATGCACAGATATGTCCTGTGGAAATACTGGTAATGCACAGGTATGTTCTGGAAGTACTGGTAATGCAGAGGTATGTTCTGGAAGTACTGGTAATGCAGAGCTATGTTCTGTGGAAGTACTGGTAATGCACAGGTATGTTCTGTAGAAGTACTGGTAATACACATATATGTCCTGTGGAAATACTGGTAATGCACAGGTATGTTCTGGAAGTACTGGTAATGCAGAGCTATGTTCTGTGGAAGTACTGGTAATGCACAGGTATGTTCTGTGGAAGTACTGGTAATACAGAGGTATGTTCTGTGGAAGTACTGGTAATGCACAGATATGTTCTGTGGAAGTACTGGTAATGCAGAGCTATGTTCTGTGGAAGTACTGGTAATGCACAGGTATGTTCTGGAAGTACTGGTAATACAGAGGTATGTTCTGTGGAAGTACTGGTAATGCACAGATATGTTCTGTAGAAGTACTGGTAATGCACAGATATGTTCTGTAGAAGTACCAGTAATGCAAAGACATGTACTGGAAGTATTGGTAGTGGAGATAATAGCATATGTTCTGAAAACACCGGTGATGCATAGAGGTGCATGGAAGACAGACGTGCCTCAAAATACCTGCGGAAGTTGGGATGACCGGTAGTCATGGAAAGCCATTGAGATCACACACACACACACACACACACACACACACACACACACACACACACACACACACACACACACACACACACACACACACACACACAAAGAAAAAGAAGAAGAAGAAGAAGAAGAAAAGAAAAAAACAACAACACCATGCCATAAAAAGAAACCCATGCATGATTTATATTTGTATATTTTTTCATGGCTGTCTCATGCGGGCAAAAGAAAAACAAGGTAGCTTTTTATAACCTCTCCTTTCCGAAGGCTGTACAATAAATATCCACATATGTGTTGCGTTTTGCTGGTCACTCTTTAATGATAACATCTCACCACACCCCTATCACGCCAAGCTACGCCCAATGTCAGCCTGACTTTAGGCTGCTGACATCACTGTTGAACTGGATACAGGACAGGACAGGACAGGACAGACAGATGGTGGTCAATAGCCAGCTACTGAGCCAGCCGTTCCTCCTTCCCTCCAGTCTCCGCCTTTGGATGTGTGTGGTTTGGCTGTCGGAGCTGCTTTGGCAGTAGCCATTGCGTCGCCGCCTTAATTGTCTTGGCGTTCTGTGTCTGCCCGATTTTAAGTTTTTTTTCTTTCTTGTTTTTTTTTATCTCCCCTTTTCTCGTGTCTCTTTCCTTTACCATATATCTTCCTGCTTTTTTTTCTATAGTAAGATCCAGCAGGAGATCACCTTAAGTTTATTATTCCTGCCTAAGAAAAGAGAGAGACAGAGAGAGAGAAAGAGACACAGAGAGAGAGAGAGAGAGAGAGAGAGAGAGAGAGAGAGAGACAGAGAGAGAGAAAGAGACACAGAGAGAGAGAGACAGAAAGAAGAGAAAAAGCGCAAAGGAAAGGAAAAGGTTCGAGTGTAGGTTTCCACATTATGTGTATGTATGTGATGGGATTTGAGGATCTGTATGGGCAGACAGGGAGGCGGGGAGGGAGAGACAGACATGACAGACAAAGAGACAAACAGACGGACAGACAGACTGACAGAGAGACAGGTAGGGAAACAAAGAGACAGAGACAATGAAAAAGGATTTGGACGGATTATAGAGGATCACGGGCAGAGAGCAGCCAGAAGATTAACGGTAAGGACATACAAAAAGGATTGTTCAGCTTCTTATATTACTGACTTTTCTCCTTTCATTACGCTGTCAGCTCTGATCTTCCTAACCCAGTCAGGTGGACACAAGTACGTGTGGTTGGTGATAACATATCCCTTCATCAAATGTCCAAAAATATGTTCCCAATTAGCAGGTAAGAAGTTCAAAATTAATATGGAATTATACATTTACCTGTCATGTGTAAATAACCACCAGACAGTTGCTATCAACCACGGTACCTCTGCTTGGAAAAGGGTTATAGACATTTCTGTTTACATCTCCATTCACAAGTCTATTCATTTTTTTAGAGATGATACGAAATCGTCTTGGAAGATTCGTGTGCATGTTTTTTTGTTTTTGTTTTTGTTTTTTGTTTTTGTTTTTGTTGTTGTTGTTGTTGTTTGTTTGTTGTTTCGTTGGTTTTTTGTTTTGTTTTGTTTTGTTATCTTTCTTCACAAATGCTTCATCTGCATTATAATGTAACACATAACTATAAAATCCGGAATATATCAAGTTGAAATGTGTGAAAAGAAACACCAGAAAACAATCACAATATGGGGTAAGGAAAAAGCTGCGTCCACAACTCTGCAAGCAAGCAACGTGGTCAGCGAGAGGATCGATTATGGCTGGTTTGTGTCCGCCGTTTTTTGAGGGTAGTGTGTGATATTGGGTGTATACCAGTGTTTTTACTTTACATCATGTATACACCAATAGGGGCGAGATAGTTGGTGTATAATTCCAGATTGTTACTTCACATCTTCTATACACCAACAGGGGTCAAAGGATTAAATATTCTTGATTCTTGATGAAGCTGACCTGGCCTGGTTTTGGGTACTGGGACAGAGATTCGTTCCCACCACGACAATGTCAGAATGCATTTCGTTTCTTATCATCACTGACATGTCTCTTCCCCACAGATTTACTACTTCCCTGTTCTCTGCATAAGTAAATACATGATTCAATCAATCAATCAATCAGTAGCACAGATTGAACAGGGGGTATGGGCATCAGCTTTCTGACAGAAGTTAATGAAAAATAATTCTTAATCCATTGATAATATTGAAAAGCAAAGAAGGATGTCGGAGTAAGAAGAGGTGGGAGGGGGGGGGGGTGTTTGCTTGTTTGTTTGTTGTTGTTGTTTTTTGTTTGTTTGTTTGTTTGTTTCTAAGGTGATAATAGAGGCGATAGTGATGGAAGTTGGTTTTGATGATGATGATGTTGGGTCGTGATAGTTTTGGAGATGGTTGACGATAGTGATGACGGTGGAGGTGAGGTGTAAAATGATGATGATGATGACGATGACGATGCGGAAGGATGATGATGATGATGATGATGATGATGATGATGATGATGATGTGGAACAATGTTGATTTTGGAGATGGTGGTGATGGTGATGATGCTGATGCTGGTGGTGGTGGTTGTGGTAGTGGTAGCGGCGGCGGTGTGTGTGCACAGAACGTAGATACCTTCAAGCACCACTGGAAACCACGTGCAATGAGAAGGAAGGCAACAGGGTTGGACTTGTGCTGGGTTCAAACAAGCACCGGCGGATATGTTCACTTCTTCTGTCACAAGAAGCAACAGTTGTTCACTGGGGCGACTGCTTCGCTATACCATCAACACTTTGATGAACAAATCATTACAGAGAAACGGATTATAACCAATTTCCCTTCCCCCTCCACTCCCTCTGTTACCCCTAATACCTCAGTTTCCTTCTCTAAACGAGAACTTAAAACAAAAACAAATACAACAAACAGAAACAAAAAAACCGTGTTGTTCATATTTTACAATGCATTTTGGCATAATACATACGGAAAAAGAAGGAAAAGCAAGGCACACACACACACACACACACACACACACACACACACACACACACACACACACACACACACACACACACACACACACACACGCACATACACACACACACACACACACACACACACACACACACACACACACACAACAAAACAAAAATCTTCTTTCTTCTTCTTATTCTCCTCCTCCTCCTCCTCCTCCTTCTTCTTCTTCTTGTTCTTGTTCTTGTTGTTCTTGTTGTTGTTCTTCTTCTTCTTCAGGAGAAATAACAAGCGGCCTTGTAAAGTGTGTCAAAACAATGGTGCCACTCCTTCATATGTATGTGTGTTGCGATGGGATAGGTAGGAGAGAGAGAGAGAGTGGAGCGCGCGCGCGCGCGCTCATGAATGTGTGTGTGTGTGTGTGTGTGTGTGTATGTGTGTGTGTGTGTGTGTGTGTGTGTGTGTGTATGTGTGTGTGTGCGCGCGGGCGCGCGTTTACGTTGGAAGGCATGATTGCATGTGTGAGTATTCTGTTATTTACGAACGAGAGCTGGTTGGACATTACTAATCACCTGAGCGTGAAAAAACTGATTTGATTTTCTCATCAAACTGCACTCTGGAGTCCCGAGGACAAATACCGCTGTCTGCTAACAAAGGCTTGCACATTAAAAAACTTCACTGGAATGAATGCTGGCGGCAGAAATTTATAGCACGTCCCGGGGGAATCGGTGTTGCGGTTTTATCACGTAAAATAATGCTTGACTCATGTTTGATTCATGTTCACATAACATTTGGAAACTATTCTTAAGCACACACACGCTCGCGCGCGCGCGCGCGCGCACACACACACACACACAAACACACACATACCACGTA
>NC_134897.1:45426461-45428961 GCF_041734735.1 Babylonia areolata
TCTCACCTGAAAAAGTACCCTTTCAAACAAGATACTACGCAGCACAGTGTACAAACACACACACACACACACACACAGAGAGAGAGAGAGAGAGAGAGAGAGAGAGAGAGAGAGAGAGAGAGAGAGAGAGAGAGAGTAACGAACGCATTATGGAGAATCTTCTTCCGGGTCTCAGGCAATTCTCGGGTCCACTGCCAGTTGTCTCACGCTCTTCTCATTTTCTTGGCAAAGTCACGTCCACAATGACAGGATATATAATTTTGTGTGTGTGTGTGTGTGTGTGTGTGTGTTTTGTTTCTGTTGTTGTTGTTTTTCGTGTTCGTGTTGTTTTTTGTTGTTGTTTTTTTTTGTTTTGGTTTTTTGTGTTTTGTTTTTCTTTTGTTTCTTCCTTGTTTTTTTGTTTTGTTTGTTGGTTTTTTTGGGGGGGAGGGTTCTTTATTGTGTTTTCTTTTTAGTTTCTTTTTTTGACTCTAGCATTCGTTTTTTGTCCACTATTGCAGTGTGAAGTTGGACTGTCGGCATTTGTTAGAACACCATCACTCTGAACAGCACGTGCAAGACAAATCCCCCTCCTCCTCCTCCTCTGATTATTGTCATTTTGCGCTAATCGTCTGCTGTAGTCTCTGAGGTGCACTAATTTCCAACTACCAGTAATGACACTATCGACGCTAACGACATTATCATCTGACAGTAGTAGTCATGGTACTGACAGTAGTCAGTTAAATCAATGATCAAGCAAGTGTCGCGCATTGTAGGCCAGGTCACGATGTTTGCAGTGACAGTAAGAATGTCTTCTTTTTACGGACCAGCAACTTGTTTGATGATCACTGATTGTCCGCTGTCGTCCATTTCAACAGGGTGATGCTCGTTCATTAATACATGTCCGTCGTTAATCATTTCTACCGTTTTTATTTATTTGTTACTTTTTTCTTGTATTCCTGCTGATTTGTTATGGCATTTATTGTTGTTTATAGTATTGATGACAAAGATTTTGAGGCCAATAAATAAACAAATGAGTAAATGGACAAATGAATAAACAGGTACATAAGTACGTGATAATATAAGCACATAAGTATATAAGTAAATGACTAAGCAAGCAAATGGATAAATAAACCAACAAATGAACAAGAAATGAATGAATGAATGAATGAATGAATGAATGAATTTTCAAGATGGTCGATAAATCAGAAATAAGCCATACACAAAATTTTGAATTTCAGCTTCCACTGGCAACGGTATCATTTTCAGAGTGCAAACGCCTGCAACTACTTAGACGTTCGCACGCATATAACTGGCTATTCTTAAGCGCTGCCAACGCACGCACGCACGCACGCACGCACGCACGCACGCACACACACACACACACACACACACACACACACACACACACACACACACACACAAACACACTCACGTCCACCACCACTACCACCCGCTCCACCCCCACACCCCACCAACACACTTCCTCACTAATCACAAACATCATCAGGACCACGACTTCTATTCTAATCACCAGTCAATGTGTGAAGAAAGAGCCAGACAAATTCATTCTCCCCACTCTGTCAAAGAGGAACTACCAAGGGAGCTGGACTGAAGGGCTGTATGACAACTACCACCACCAAAGTGATGCTCCGTGTGTGTGTGTGTGTGTGTGTGTGTGTGTGTGTGTGTGTGTGTGTGTGTGTGTGTGTGTGTGTGTGTGCGTGTGTATGTATATATATATATATATATATATATATATATATATAGAGAGAGAGAGAGAGAGAGAGAGAGAGAGACGTGTGTTTGTCTCTGTGTCAATCTGTCTCTCTCTGTCTGTGTGCATGACTGACGAGGGGTGTGTGTGAGCGCGGGAGGGGTTTGGGAGGTCTGTAGGTGGGTGTGATTGTTGGAGGAGCGGAACGTAGACAATGATGAGGAGTGCTTGCTGGGGTGTGCAGGAAGCCAGTGCCATGATGAAGACATGAGAAGACAACTATGATAGAAGTGGAGCGTATACATGTATGCCTCACCACCGTTCCATAAGAATTACTCAACAAAATGATAAGAAGATGAATCATAAGAATGATGATCATCACCATCATCATAACAACAATAACCATAATGAAAACATTCCTATTACCACTACTACTGCTACTACTACTACTACTACTACTACTACTACTACTACTACTTATCATCACTATCATCATCATCATCAGAATGATACTACTACTACTACTACTACTACTACTACTACTACTACTACTACTACTACTTCTACTACTGCTGCTGCTGTTGATGATGATGATGATGATGATGATGATGATGATGATGATAAAAACAATAACAATAATGATGATGATAATAATGATAATAATAATAATAATAATAGATGTAGCCCAGTACTCAGCTGGCTACTAACCGTAGTTCAACTCACAGCACATGCCATAAAGTGGACGACAGTTTCACTGCAGTGACGGTGTCCAACCATTGACATTAGGAGGTAACGCTTGTGGTG